>NW_027462491.1:0-51163 GCF_050947455.1 Rhinoderma darwinii
GATTTACTTGTGAATAGCTCGCCTGGAAAACATCCAGAGAAGTCAAAGACAGTGCTTCTATACTAATTGCCAGGCGCTGAGACGAATGCCGCCAAGATCAAGCGTCTAAGACTTACGGTTCAAGAATTAGCCTCAGAAACAGTGGGAAACAGTGCTTCTATACTAATTGCCAGGCGCTGAGACGAATGCCGCCAAGATCGAGCGTCTATGACTTACGGTTCAAGAATTAGCCTCAGAAACAGTGGTTTTGAACATGCTGCCAATAGCTCGCCGGGGAAACATCCAGAGAAGTCCAAGACAGTGTTTTTTAGACTGGCTGCCACGAGCTGAAACGAATGCAGCCAAAAGCGAGCGTCTGTGACTTACGGTTCAAAAGTTATTCACATAAACTTGGTTCTGAACTTTGCTGCCAGCCGCGAAAGCGAAAGCAACCAAGATCGAGCGTCTAGGATTTACTTGTGAATAGCTCGCCTGGAAAACATCCAGAGAAGTCAAAGACAGTGCTTCTATACTAATTGCCAGGCGCTGAGACGAATGCCGCCAAGATCAAGCGTCTAAGACTTACGGTTCAAGAATTAGCCTCAGAAACAGTGGGAAACAGTGCTTCTATACTAATTGCCAGGCGCTGAGACGAATGCCGCCAAGATCGAGCGTCTATGACTTACGGTTCAAGAATTAGCCTCAGAAACAGTGGGAAACAGTGCTTCTATACTAATTGCCAGGCGCTGAGACGAATGCCGCCAAGATCGAGCGTCTATGACTTACGGTTCAAGAATTAGCCTCAGAAACAGTGGTTTTGAACATGCTGCCAATAGCTCGCCGGGGAAACATCCAGAGAAGTCCAAGACAGTGTTTTTTAGACTGGCTGCCACGAGCTGAAACGAATGCAGCCAAGAGCGAGCGTCTGTGACTTACGGTTCAAAAGTTATTCACATAAACATGGTTCTGAACTTTGCTGCCAGCCGCGAAAGCGAAAGCAACCAAGATCGAGCGTCTAGGATTTACTTGTCAATAGCTCGCCTGGGAAACATCCAGTGAAGTCAAAGACAGTGCTTCTATACTAATTGCCAGGCGCTGAGACGAATGCCGCCAAGATCGAGAGTCTATGACTTACGGTTCAAGAATTAGCCTCAGAAACAGTGGGAAACAGTGCTTCTATACTAATTGCCAGGCGCTGAGACGAATGCCGCCAAGATCGAGCGTCTATGACTTACGGTTCAAGAATTAGCCTCAGAAACAGTGGTTTTGAACATGCTGCCAATAGCTCGCCGGGGAAACATCCACAGAAGTCCAAGATAGTGTTTTTTTAGACTGGCTGCCACGAGCTGAAACGAATGCAGCCAAGAGCGAGCGTCTGTGACTTACGGTTCAAAAGTTATTCACATAAACATGGTTCTGAACTTTGCTGCCAGCCGCGAAAGCGAAAGCAACCAAGATCGAGCGTCTAGGATTTACTTGTCAATAGCTCGCCTGGAAAACATCCAGAGAAGTCATAGACAGTGCTTCTATACTAATTGCCAGGCGCTGAGACGAATGCCGCCAAGATCAAGCGTCTAAGACTTACGGTTCAAGAATTAGCCTCAGAAACAGTGGGAAACAGTGCTTCTATACTAATTGCCAGGCGCTGAGACGAATGCCGCCAAGATCGAGCGTCTATGACTTACGGTTCAAGAATTAGCCTCAGAAACAGTGATTTTGAACATGCTGCCAATAGCTCGCCGGGGAAACATCCACAGAAGTCCAAGATAGTGTTTTTTTTAGACTGGCTGCCACGAGCTGAAACGAATGCAGCCAAGAGCGAGCGTCTGTGACTTACGGTTCAAAAGTTATTCACATAAACATGGTTCTGAACTTTGCTGCCAGCCGCGAAAGCGAAAGCAACCAAGATCGAGCGTCTAGGATTTACTTGTCAATAGCTCGCCTGGAAAACATCCAGAGAAGTCAAAGACAGTGCTTCTATACTAATTGCCAGGCGCTGAGACGAATGCCGCCAAGATCAAGCGTCTAAGACTTACGGTTCAAGAATTAGCCTCAGAAACAGTGGGAAACAGTGCTTCTATACTAATTGCCAGGCGCTGAGACGAATGCCGCCAAGATCGAGCGTCTATGACTTACGGTTCAAGAATTAGCCTCAGAAACAGTGGTTTTGAACATGCTGCCAATAGCTCGCCGGGGAAACATCCACAGAAGTCCAAGATAGTGTTTTTTTTAGACTGGCTGCCACGAGCTGAAACGAATGCAGCCAAGAGCGAGCGTCTGTGACTTACGGTTCAAAAGTTATTCACATAAACATGGTTCTGAACTTTGCTGCCAGCCGCGAAAGCGAAAGCAACCAAGATCGAGCGTCTAGGATTTACTTGTGAATAGCTCGCCTGGAAAACATCCAGAGAAGTCAAAGACAGTGCTTCTATACTAATTGCCAGGCGCTGAGACGAATGCCGCCAAGATCAAGCGTCTAAGACTTACGGTTCAAGAATTAGCCTCAGAAACAGTGGGAAACAGTGCTTCTATACTAATTGCCAGGCGCTGAGACGAATGCCGCCAAGATCGAGCGTCTATGACTTACGGTTCAAGAATTAGCCTCAGAAACAGTGGTTTTGAACATGCTGCCAATAGCTCGCCTGGGAAACATACAGAGAAGTCCAAGATAGTGCTTTTTTTAGACTGGCTGCCACGAGCTGAAACGAATGCAGCCAAGAGCGAGCGTCTGTGACTTACGGTTCAAGAGTTATTCACAGAAACATGGTTCTGAACTTTGCTGCCAGCCGCGAAAGCGAAAGTAACCAAGATCGAGCGTCTAGGATTTACTTGTGAATAGCTCGCCTGGGAAACATCCAGAGAAGTCAAAGACAGTGCTTCTAAACTAATTGCCAGGCGCTGAGACGAATGCCGCCAAGATCAAGCGTCTAAGACTTACGGTTCAAGAATTAGCCTCAGAAACAGTGGGAAACAGTGCTTCTATACTAATTGCCAGGCGCTGAGACGAATGCCGCCAAGATCGAGCGTCTATGACTTACGGTTCAAGAATTAGCCTCAGAAACAGTGGTTCAAAACATGCTGCCAATAGCTCGCCTGGGAAACATCCAGAGAAGTCCAAATAGTGTTTTTTAGACTGGCTGCCACGAGCTGAAACGAATGCAGCCAAGAGCGAGCGTCTGTGACTTACGATTCAAGAGTTATTCACAGAAACATGGTTCTGAACTTTGCTGCCAGCCGCGAAAGCGAAAATAACCAAGATCGAGCGTCTAGGATTTACTTGTCAATAGCTCGCCTGGGAAACATCCAGAGAAGTCAAAGACAGTGCTTCTATACTAATTGCCAGGCGCTGAGACGAATGCCGCCAAGATCGAGCGTCTATGACTTACGGTTCAATAATTAGCCTCAGAAACAGTGGTTCTGAACATGCTGCCAATAGCTCGCCTGGGAAACATCCAGAGAAGTCCAAGATAGTGTTTTTTTTAGACTGGCTGCCACGAGCTGAAACGAATGCAGCCAAGAGCGAGCGTCTGTGACTTACGGTTCAAGAGTTATTCACAGAAACATGGTTCTGAACTTTGCTGCCAGCCGCGAAAGCGAAAATAACCAAGATCGAGCGTCTAGGATTTACTTGTCAATAGCTCGCCTGGGAAACATCCAGAGAAGTCAAAGATAGTGCTTCCATACTAATTGCCAGGCGCTGAGACGAATGCCGCCAAGATCAAGCGTCTAAGACTTACGGTTCAAGAATTAGCCTCAGAAACAGTGGGAAACAGTGCTTCTATACTAATTGCCAGGCGCTGAGACGAATGCCGCCAAGATCGAGCGTCTATGACTTACGGTTCAAGAATTAGCCTCAGAAACAGTGGTTTTGAACATGCTGCCAATAGCTCGCCGGGGAAACATCCACAGAAGTCCAAGATAGTGTTTTTTTAGACTGGCTGCCACGAGCTGAAACGAATGCAGCCAAGAGCGAGCGTCTGTGACTTACGGTTCAAAAGTTATTCACATAAACATGGTTCTGAACTTTGCTGCCAGCCGCGAAAGCGAAAGCAACCAAGATCGAGCGTCTAGGATTTACTTGTCAATAGCTCGCCTGGGAAACATCCAGTGAAGTCAAAGACAGTGCTTCTATACTAATTGCCAGGCGCTGAGACGAATGCCGCCAAGATCGAGAGTCTATGACTTACGGTTCAAGAATTAGCCTCAGAAACAGTGGGAAACAGTGCTTCTATACTAATTGCCAGGCGCTGAGACGAATGCCGCCAAGATCGAGCGTCTATGACTTACGGTTCAAGAATTAGCCTCAGAAACAGTGGTTTTGAACATGCTGCCAATAGCTCGCCGGGGAAACATCCACAGAAGTCCAAGATAGTGTTTTTTTTAGACTGGCTGCCACGAGCTGAAACGAATGCAGCCAAGAGCGAGCGTCTGTGACTTACGGTTCAAAAGTTATTCACATAAACATGGTTCTGAACTTTGCTGCCAGCCGCGAAAGCGAAAGCAACCAAGATCGAGCGTCTAGGATTTACTTGTGAATAGCTCGCCTGGAAAACATCCAGAGAAGTCAAAGACAGTGCTTCTATACTAATTGCCAGGCGCTGAGACGAATGCCGCCAAGATCAAGCGTCTAAGACTTACGGTTCAAGAATTAGCCTCAGAAACAGTGGGAAACAGTGCTTCTATACTAATTGCCAGGCGCTGAGACGAATGCCGCCAAGATCGAGCGTCTATGACTTACGGTTCAAGAATTAGCCTCAGAAACAGTGGTTTTGAACATGCTGCCAATAGCTCGCCGGGGAAACATCCAGAGAAGTCCAAGACAGTGTTTTTTAGACTGGCTGCCACGAGCTGAAACGAATGCAGCCAAAAGCGAGCGTCTGTGACTTACGGTTCAAAAGTTATTCACATAAACTTGGTTCTGAACTTTGCTGCCAGCCGCGAAAGCGAAAGCAACCAAGATCGAGCGTCTAGGATTTACTTGTGAATAGCTCGCCTGGAAAACATCCAGAGAAGTCAAAGACAGTGCTTCTATACTAATTGCCAGGCGCTGAGACGAATGCCGCCAAGATCAAGCGTCTAAGACTTACGGTTCAAGAATTAGCCTCAGAAACAGTGGGAAACAGTGCTTCTATACTAATTGCCAGGCGCTGAGACGAATGCCGCCAAGATCGAGCGTCTATGACTTACGGTTCAAGAATTAGCCTCAGAAACAGTGGGAAACAGTGCTTCTATACTAATTGCCAGGCGCTGAGACGAATGCCGCCAAGATCGAGCGTCTATGACTTACGGTTCAAGAATTAGCCTCAGAAACAGTGGTTTTGAACATGCTGCCAATAGCTCGCCGGGGAAACATCCACAGAAGTCCAAGATAGTGTTTTTTTAGACTGGCTGCCACGAGCTGAAACGCATGCAGCCAAGAGCGAGCGTCTGTGACTTACGGTTCAAGAGTTATTCACAGAAACATGGTTCTGAACTTTGCTGCCAGCCGCGAAAGCGAAAGTAACCAAGATCGAGCGTCTAGGATTTACTTGTGAATAGCTCGCCTGGGAAACTTTCAGATAAGTCAAAGACAGTGCTTCTCCACTAATTGCCAGGCGCTGAGACGAATGCCGCCAAGATCAAGCGTCTAAGACTTACGGTTCAAGAATTAGCCTCAGAAACAGTGGGAAACAGTGCTTCTATACTAATTGCCAGGCGCTGAGACGAATGCCGCCAAGATCGAGCGTCTATGACTTACGGTTCAAGAATTAGCCTCAGAAACAGTGGTTTTGAACATGCTGCCAATAGCTCGCCTGGGAAACATACAGAGAAGTCCAAGATAGTGTTTTTTTTAGACTGGCTGCCACGAGCTGAAACGAATGCAGCCAAGAGCGAGCGTCTGTGACTTACGGTTCAAGAGTTATTCACAGAAACATGGTTCTGAACTTTGCTGCCAGCCGCGAAAGCGAAAGTAACCAAGATCGAGCGTCTAGGATTTACTTGTGAATAGCTCGCCTGGGAAACATCCAGAGAAGTCAAAGACAGTGCTTCTATACTAATTGCCAGGCGCTGAGACGAATGCCGCCAAGATCAAGCGTCTAAGACTTACGGTTCAAGAATTAGCCTCAGAAACAGTGGGAAACAGTGCTTCTATACTAATTGCCAGGCGCTGAGACCAATGCCGCCAAGATCGAGCGTCTATGACTTACGGTTCAAGAATTAGCCTCAGAAACAGTGGTTTTGAACATGCTGCCAATAGCTCGCCGGGGAAACATCCACAGAAGTCCAAGATAGTGTTTTTTTAGACTGGCTGCGACGAGCTGAAACGAATGCAGCCAAGAGCGAGCGTCTGTGACTTACGGTTCAAAAGTTATTCACATAAACATGGTTCTGAACTTTGCTGCCAGCCGCGAAAGCGAAAATAACCAAGATCGAGCGTCTAGGATTTACTTGTCAATAGCTCACCTGGGAAACATCCAGTGAAGTCAAAGACAGTGCTTCTATACTAATTGCCAGGCGCTGAGACGAATGCCGCCAAGATCGAGAGTCTATGACTTACGGTTCAAGAATTAGCCTCAGAAACAGTGGGAAACAGTGCTTCTATACTAATTGCCAGGCGCTGAGACGAATGCCGCCAAGATCGAGCGTCTATGACTTACGGTTCAAGAATTAGCCTCAGAAACAGTGGTTTTGAACATGCTGCCAATAGCTCGCCGGGGAAACATCCACAGAAGTCCAAGATAGTGTTTTTTTAGACTGGCTGCCACGAGCTGAAACGAATGCAGCCAAGAGCGAGCGTCTGTGACTTACGGTTCAAAAGTTATTCACATAAACATGGTTCTGAACTTTGCTGCCAGCCGCGAAAGCGAAAATAACCAAGATCGAGCGTCTAGGATTTACTTGTCAATAGCTCGCCTGGGAAACATCCAGTGAAGTCAAAGACAGTGCTTCTATACTAATTGCCAGGCGCTGAGACGAATGCCGCCAAGATCGAGAGTCTATGACTTACGGTTCAAGAATTAGCCTCAGAAACAGTGGGAAACAGTGCTTCTATACTAATTGCCAGGCGCTGAGACGAATGCCGCCAAGATCGAGCGTCTATGACTTACGGTTCAAGAATTAGCCTCAGAAACAGTGGTTTTGAACATGCTGCCAATAGCTCGCCGGGGAAACATCCACAGAAGTCCAAGATAGTGTTTTTTTAGACTGGCTGCCACGAGCTGAAACGAATGCAGCCAAGAGCGAGCGTCTGTGACTTACGGTTCAAAAGTTATTCACATAAACATGGTTCTGAACTTTGCTGCCAGCCGCGAAAGCGAAAGCAACCAAGATCGAGCGTCTAGGATTTACTTGTCAATAGCTCGCCTGGGAAACATCCAGTGAAGTCAAAGACAGTGCTTCTATACTAATTGCCAGGCGCTGAGACGAATGCCGCCAAGATCGAGAGTCTATGACTTACGGTTCAAGAATTAGCCTCAGAAACAGTGGGAAACAGTGCTTCTATACTAATTGCCAGGCGCTGAGACGAATGCCGCCAAGATCGAGCGTCTATGACTTACGGTTCAAGAATTAGCCTCAGAAACAGTGGTTTTGAACATGCTGCCAATAGCTCGCCGGGGAAACATCCACAGAAGTCCAAGATAGTGTTTTTTTAGACTGGCTGCCACGAGCTGAAACGAATGCAGCCAAGAGCGAGCGTCTGTGACTTACGGTTCAAAAGTTATTCACATAAACATGGTTCTGAACTTTGCTGCCAGCCGCGAAAGCGAAAGCAACCAAGATCGAGCGTCTAGGATTTACTTGTGAATAGCTCGCCTGGAAAACATCCAGAGAAGTCAAAGACAGTGCTTCTATACTAATTGCCAGGCGCTGAGACGAATGCCGCCAAGATCAAGCGTCTAAGACTTACGGTTCAAGAATTAGCCTCAGAAACAGTGGGAAACAGTGCTTCTATACTAATTGCCAGGCGCTGAGCCGAATGCCGCCAAGATCGAGCGTCTATGACTTACGGTTCAAGAATTAGCCTCAGAAACAGTGGTTTTGAACATGCTGCCAATAGCTCGCCGGGGAAACATCCACAGAAGTCCAAGATAGTGTTTTTTTAGACTGGCTGCCACGAGCTGAAACGAATGCAGCCAAGAGCGAGCGTCTGTGACTTACGGTTCAAAAGTTATTCACATAAACATGGTTCTGAACTTTGCTGCCAGCCGCGAAAGCGAAAGCAACCAAGATCGAGCGTCTAGGATTTACTTGTGAATAGCTCGCCTGGAAAACATCCAGAGAAGTCAAAGACAGTGCTTCTATACTAATTGCCAGGCGCTGAGACGAATGCCGCCAAGATCAAGCGTCTAAGACTTACGGTTCAAGAATTAGCCTCAGAAACAGTGGGAAACAGTGCTTCTATACTAATTGCCAGGCGCTGAGACGAATGCCGCCAAGATCGAGCGTCTATGACTTACGGTTCAAGAATTAGCCTCAGAAACAGTGGTTTTGAACATGCTGCCAATAGCTCGCCTGGGAAACATCCAGAGAAGTCCAAGATAGTGTTTTTTAGACTGGCTGCCACGAGTTGAAACGAATGCAGCCAAGAGCGAGCGTCTGTGACTTACGGTTCTAGAGTTATTTACAGAAACATGGTTCTGAACTTTGCTGCCAGCCGCGAAAGCGAAAGTAACCAGGATCGAGCGTCTAGGATTTACTTGTGAATAGCTCGCCTGGGAAACATCCAGAGAAGTCAAAGACAGTGCTTCTATACTAATTGCCAGGCGCTGAGACGAATGCTGCCAAGATCAAGCGTCTAAGACTTACGGTTCAAGAATTAGCCTCAGAAACAGTGGGAAACAGTGCTTCTATACTAATTGCCAGGCGCTGAGACGAATGCCGCCAAGATCGAGCGTCTATGACTTACGGTTCAAGAATTAGCCTCAGAAACAGTGGGAAACAGTGCTTCTATACTAATTGCCAGGCGCTGAGACGAATGCCGCCAAGATCGAGCGTCTATGACTTACGGTTCAAGAATTAGCCTCAGAAACAGTGGTTCTGAACATGCTGCCAATAGCTCGCCTGGGAAACATCCAGAGAAGTCCAAGATAGTGTTTTTTTAGACTGGCTGCCACGAGCTGAAACGCATGCAGCCAAGAGCGAGCGTCTGTGACTTACGGTTCAAAAGTTATTCACATAAACTTGGTTCTGAACTTTGCTGCCAGCCGCGAAAGCGAAAGCAACCAAGATCGAGCGTCTAGGATTTACTTGTGAATAGCTCGCCTGGAAAACATCCAGAGAAGTCAAAGACAGTGCTTCTATACTAATTGCCAGGCGATGAGACGAATGCCGCCAAGATCAAGCGTCTAAGACTTACGGTTCAAGAATTAGCCTCAGAAACAGTGGGAAACAGTGCTTCTATACTAATTGCCAGGCGCTGAGACGAATGCCGCCAAGATCGAGCGTCTATGACTTACGGTTCAAGAATTAGCCTCAGAAACAGTGGGAAACAGTGCTTCTATACTAATTGCCAGGCGCTGAGACGAATGCCGCCAAGATCGAGCGTCTATGACTTACGGTTCAAGAATTAGCCTCAGAAACAGTGGTTCTGAACATGCTGCCAATAGCTCGCCTGGGAAACATCCAGAGAAGTCCAAGATAGTGTTTTTTTAGACTGGCTGCCACGAGCTGAAACGCATGCAGCCAAGAGCGAGCGTCTGTGACTTACGGTTCAAGAGTTATTCACAGAAACATGGTTCTGAACTTTGCTGCCAGCCGCGAAAGCGAAAGTAACCAAGATCGAGCGTCTAGGATTTACTTGTGAATAGCTCGCCTGGGAAACTTTCAGATAAGTCAAAGACAGTGCTTCTCCACTAATTGCCAGGCGCTGAGACGAATGCCGCCAAGATCAAGCGTCTAAGACTTACGGTTCAAGAATTAGCCTCAGAAACAGTGGGAAACAGTGCTTCTATACTAATTGCCAGGCGCTGAGACGAATGCCGCCAAGATCGAGCGTCTATGACTTACGGTTCAAGAATTAGCCTCAGAAACAGTGGTTTTGAACATGCTGCCAATAGCTCGCCTGGGAAACATACAGAGAAGTCCAAGATAGTGTTTTTTTTAGACTGGCTGCCACGAGCTGAAACGAATGCAGCCAAGAGCGAGCGTCTGTGACTTACGGTTCAAGAGTTATTCACAGAAACATGGTTCTGAACTTTGCTGCCAGCCGCGAAAGCGAAAGTAACCAAGATCGAGCGTCTAGGATTTACTTGTGAATAGCTCGCCTGGGAAACATCCAGAGAAGTCAAAGACAGTGCTTCTATACTAATTGCCAGGCGCTGAGACGAATGCCGCCAAGATCAAGCGTCTAAGACTTACGGTTCAAGAATTAGCCTCAGAAACAGTGGGAAACAGTGCTTCTATACTAATTGCCAGGCGCTGAGACGAATGCCGCCAAGATCGAGCGTCTATGACTTACGGTTCAAGAATTAGCCTCAGAAACAGTGGTTCAAAACATGCTGCCAATAGCTCGCCTGGGAAACATCCAGAGAAGTCCAAGATAGTGTTTTTTAGACTGGCTGCCACGAGCTGAAACGAATGCAGCCAAGAGCGAGCGTCTGTGACTTACGGTTCAAGAGTTATTCACAGAAACATGGTTCTGAACTTTGCTGCCAGCCGCGAAAGCGAAAATAACCAAGATCGAGCGTCTAGGATTTACTTGTCAATAGCTCGCCTGGGAAACATCCAGAGAAGTCAAAGACAGTGCTTCTATACTAATTGCCAGGCGCTGAGACGAATGCCGCCAAGATCGAGCGTCTATGACTTACGGTTCAATAATTAGCCTCAGAAACAGTGGTTCTGAACATGCTGCCAATAGCTCGCCTGGGAAACATCCAGAGAAGTCCAAGATAGTGTTTTTTTTAGACTGGCTGCCACGAGCTGAAACGAATGCAACCAAGAGCGAGCGTCTGTGACTTACGGTTCAAAAGTTATTCTCATAAACATGGTTCTGAACTTTGCTGCCAGCCGCGAAAGCGAAAATAACCAAGATCGAGCG
Organism: Rhinoderma darwinii; assembly: GCF_050947455.1. Lineage (NCBI taxonomy): Eukaryota > Metazoa > Chordata > Amphibia > Anura > Rhinodermatidae > Rhinoderma > Rhinoderma darwinii. The sequence continues at coordinate 10,997 of NW_027462491.1, forward strand.
TCTAGGATTTACTTGTCAATAGCTCGCCTGGGAAACATCCAGTGAAGTCAAAGACAGTGCTTCTATACTAATTGCCAGGCGCTGAGACGAATGCCGCCAAGATCGAGAGTCTATGACTTACGGTTCAAGAATTAGCCTCAGAAACAGTGGGAAACAGTGCTTCTATACTAATTGCCAGGCGCTGAGACGAATGCCGCCAAGATCGAGCGTCTATGACTTACGGTTCAAGAATTAGCCTCAGAAACAGTGGTTTTGAACATGCTGCCAATAGCTCGCCGGGGAAACATCCACAGAAGTCCAAGATAGTGTTTTTTTTAGACTGGCTGCCACGAGCTGAAACGAATGCAGCCAAGAGCGAGCGTCTGTGACTTACGGTTCAAAAGTTATTCACATAAACATGGTTCTGAACTTTGCTGCCAGCCGCGAAAGCGAAAGCAACCAAGATCGAGCGTCTAGGATTTACTTGTGAATAGCTGGCCTGGAAAACATCCAGAGAAGTCAAAGACAGTGCTTCTATACTAATTGCCAGGCGCTGAGACGAATGCCGCCAAGATCAAGCGTCTAAGACTTACGGTTCAAGAATTAGCCTCAGAAACAGTGGGAAACAGTGCTTCTATACTAATTGCCAGGCGCTGAGACGAATGCCGCCAAGATCGAGCGTCTATGACTTACGGTTCAAGAATTAGCCTCAGAAACAGTGGTTTTGAACATGCTGCCAATAGCTCGCCTGGGAAACATACAGAGAAGTCCAAGATAGTGCTTTTTTTAGACTGGCTGCCACGAGCTGAAACGAATGCAGCCAAGAGCGAGCGTCTGTGACTTACGGTTCAAGAGTTATTCACAGAAACATGGTTCTGAACTTTGCTGCCAGCCGCGAAAGCGAAAGTAACCAAGATCGAGCGTCTAGGATTTACTTGTGAATAGCTCGCCTGGGAAACATCCAGAGAAGTCAAAGACAGTGCTTCTAAACTAATTGCCAGGCGCTGAGACGAATGCCGCCAAGATCAAGCGTCTAAGACTTACGGTTCAAGAATTAGCCTCAGAAACAGTGGGAAACAGTGCTTCTATACTAATTGCCAGGCGCTGAGACGAATGCCGCCAAGATCGAGCGTCTATGACTTACGGTTCAAGAATTAGCCTCAGAAACAGTGGTTCAAAACATGCTGCCAATAGCTCGCCTGGGAAACATCCAGAGAAGTCCAAGATAGTGTTTTTTAGACTGGCTGCCACGAGCTGAAACGAATGCAGCCAAGAGCGAGCGTCTGTGACTTACGATTCAAGAGTTATTCACAGAAACATGGTTCTGAACTTTGCTGCCAGCCGCGAAAGCGAAAATAACCAAGATCGAGCGTCTAGGATTTACTTGTCAATAGCTCGCCTGGGAAACATCCAGAGAAGTCAAAGACAGTGCTTCTATACTAATTGCCAGGCGCTGAGACGAATGCCGCCAAGATCGAGCGTCTATGACTTACGGTTCAATAATTAGCCTCAGAAACAGTGGTTCTGAACATGCTGCCAATAGCTCGCCTGGGAAACATCCAGAGAAGTCAAAGATAGTGTTTTTTTTAGACTGGCTGCCACGAGCTGAAACGAATGCAGCCAAGAGCGAGCGTCTGTGACTTACGGTTCAAGAGTTATTCACAGAAACATGGTTCTGAACTTTGCTGCCAGCCGCGAAAGCGAAAATAACCAAGATCGAGCGTCTAGGATTTACTTGTCAATAGCTCGCCTGGGAAACATCCAGAGAAGTCAAAGATAGTGCTTCCATACTAATTGCCAGGCGCTGAGACGAATGCCGCCAAGATCAAGCGTCTAAGACTTACGGTTCAAGAATTAGCCTCAGAAACAGTGGGAAACAGTGCTTCTATACTAATTGCCAGGCGCTGAGACGAATGCCGCCAAGATCGAGCGTCTATGAATTACGGTTCAAGAATTAGCCTCAGAAACAGTGGTTTTGAACATGCTGCCAATAGCTCGCCGGGGAAACATCCAGAGAAGTCCAAGACAGTGTTTTTTAGACTGGCTGCCACGAGCTGAAACGAATGCAGCCAAGAGCGAGCGTCTGTGACTTACGGTTCAAAAGTTATTCACATAAACTTGGTTCTGAACTTTGCTGCCAGCCGCGAAAGCGAAAGCAACCAAGATCGAGCGTCTAGGATTTACTTGTGAATAGCTCGCCTGGAAAACATTCAGAGAAGTCAAAGACAGTGCTTCTATACTAATTGCCAGGCGCTGAGACGAATGCCGCCAAGATCAAGCGTCTAAGACTTACGGTTCAAGAATTAGCCTCAGAAACAGTGGGAAACAGTGCTTCTATACTAATTGCCAGGCGCTGAGACGAATGCCGCCAAGATCGAGCGTCTATGACTTACGGTTCAAGAATTAGCATCAGAAACAGTGGGAAACAGTGCTTCTATACTAATTGCCAGGCGCTGAGACGAATGCCGCCAAGATCGAGCGTCTATGACTTACGGTTCAAGAATTAGCCTCAGAAACAGTGGTTCTGAACATGCTGCCAATAGCTCGCCTGGGAAACATCCAGAGAAGTCCAAGATAGCGTTTTTTTAGACTGGCTGCCACGAGCTGAAACGCATGCAGCCAAGAGCGAGCGTCTGTGACTTACGGTTCAAGAGTTATTCACAGAAACATGGTTCTGAACTTTGCTGCCAGCCGCGAAAGCGAAAGTAACCAAGATCGAGCGTCTAGGATTTACTTGTGAATAGCTCGCCTGGGAAACTTTCAGATAAGTCAAAGACAGTGCTTCTCCACTAATTGCCAGGCGCTGAGACGAATGCCGCCAAGATCAAGCGTCTAAGACTTACGGTTCAAGAATTAGCCTCAGAAACAGTGGGAAACAGTGCTTCTATACTAATTGCCAGGCGCTGAGACGAATGCCGCCAAGATCGAGCGTCTATGACTTACGGTTCAAGAATTAGCCTCAGAAACAGTGGTTTTGAACATGCTGCCAATAGCTCGCCTGGGAAACATACAGAGAAGTCCAAGATAGTGTTTTTTTTAGACTGGCTGCCACGAGCTGAAACGAATGCAGCCAAGAGCGAGCGTCTGTGACTTACGGTTCAAGAGTTATTCACAGAAACATGGTTCTGAACTTTGCTGCCAGCCGCGAAAGCGAAAGTAACCAAGATCGAGCGTCTAGGATTTACTTGTGAATAGCTCGCCTGGGAAACATCCAGAGAAGTCAAAGACAGTGCTTCTATACTAATTGCCAGGCGCTGAGACGAATGCCGCCAAGATCAAGCGTCTAAGACTTACGGTTCAAGAATTAGCCTCAGAAACAGTGGGAAACAGTGCTTCTATACTAATTACCAGGCGCTGAGACGAATGCCGCCAAGATCGAGCGTCTATGACTTACGGTTCAAGAATTAGCCTCAGAAACAGTGGTTCAAAACATGCTGCCAATAGCTCGCCTGGGAAACATCCAGAGAAGTCCAAGATAGTGTTTTTTAGACTGGCTGCCACGAGCTGAAACGAATGCAGCCAAGAGCGAGCGTCTGTGACTTACGGTTCAAGAGTTATTCACAGAAACATGGTTCTGAACTTTGCTGCCAGCCGCGAAAGCGAAAATAACCAAGATCGAGCGTCTAGGATTTACTTGTCAATAGCTCGCCTGGGAAACATCCAGAGAAGTCAAAGACAGTGCTTCTATACTAATTGCCAGGCGCTGAGACGAATGCCGCCAAGATCGAGCGTCTATGACTTACGGTTCAATAATTAGCCTCAGAAACAGTGGTTCTGAACATGCTGCCAATAGCTCGCCTGGGAAACATCCAGAGAAGTCCAAGATAGTGTTTTTTTAGACTGGCTGCCACGAGCTGAAACGAATGCAACCAAGAGCGAGCGTCTGTGACTTACGGTTCAAAAGTTATTCTCATAAACATGGTTCTGAACTTTGCTGCCAGCCGCGAAAGCGAAAATAACCAAGATCGAGCGTCTAGGATTTACTTGTCAATAGCTCGCCTGGGAAACATCCAGTGAAGTCAAAGACAGTGCTTCTATACTAATTGCCAGGCGCTGAGACGAATGCCGCCAAGATCGAGAGTCTATGACTTACGGTTCAAGAATTAGCCTCAGAAACAGTGGGAAACAGTGCTTCTATACTAATTGCCAGGCGCTGAGACGAATGCCGCCAAGATCGAGCGTCTATGACTTACGGTTCAAGAATTAGCCTCAGAAACAGTGGTTTTGAACATGCTGCCAATAGCTCGCCGGGGAAACATCCACAGAAGTCCAAGATAGTGTTTTTTTAGACTGGCTGCCACGAGCTGAAACGAATGCAGCCAAGAGCGAGCGTCTGTGACTTACGGTTCAAGAGTTATTCACAGAAACATGGTTCTGAACTTTGCTGCCAGCCGCGAAAGCGAAAGTAACCAAGATCGAGCGTCTAGGATTTACTTGTGAATAGCTCGCCTGGGAAACATCCAGAGAAGTCAAAGACAGTGCTTCTAAACTAATTGCCAGGCGCTGAGACGAATGCCGCCAAGATCAAGCGTCTAAGACTTACGGTTCAAGAATTAGCCTCAGAAACAGTGGGAAACAGTGCTTCTATACTAATTGCCAGGCGCTGAGACGAATGCCGCCAAGATCGAGCGTCTATGACTTACGGTTCAAGAATTAGCCTCAGAAACAGTGGTTCAAAACATGCTGCCAATAGCTCGCCTGGGAAACATCCAGAGAAGTCCAAGATAGTGTTTTTTAGACTGGCTGCCACGAGCTGAAACGAATGCAGCCAAGAGCGAGCGTCTGTGACTTACGATTCAAGAGTTATTCACAGAAACATGGTTCTGAACTTTGCTGCCAGCCGCGAAAGCGAAAATAACCAAGATCGAGCGTCTAGGATTTACTTGTCAATAGCTCGCCTGGGAAACATCCAGAGAAGTCAAAGACAGTGCTTCTATACTAATTGCCAGGCGCTGAGACGAATGCCGCCAAGATCGAGCGTCTATGACTTACGGTTCAATAATTAGCCTCAGAAACAGTGGTTCTGAACATGCTGCCAATAGCTCGCCTGGGAAACATCCAGAGAAGTCCAAGATAGTGTTTTTTTTTAGACTGGCTGCCACGAGCTGAAACGAATGCAGCCAAGAGCGAGCGTCTGTGACTTACGGTTCAAGAGTTATTCACAGAAACATGGTTCTGAACTTTGCTGCCAGCCGCGAAAGCGAAAATAACCAAGATCGAGCGTCTAGGATTTACTTGTCAATAGCTCGCCTGGGAAACATCCAGAGAAGTCAAAGATAGTGCTTCCATACTAATTGCCAGGCGCTGAGACGAATGCCGCCAAGATCAAGCGTCTAAGACTTACGGTTCAAGAATTAGCCTCAGAAACAGTGGGAAACAGTGCTTCTATACTAATTGCCAGGCGCTGAGACGAATGCCGCCAAGATCGAGCGTCTATGACTTACGGTTCAAGAATTAGCCTCAGAAACAGTGGTTTTGAACATGCTGCCAATAGCTCGCCGGGGAAACATCCACAGAAGTCCAAGATAGTGTTTTTTTAGACTGGCTGCCACGAGCTGAAACGAATGCAGCCAAGAGCGAGCGTCTGTGACTTACGGTTCAAAAGTTATTCACATAAACATGGTTCTGAACTTTGCTGCCAGCCGCGAAAGCGAAAGCAACCAAGATCGAGCGTCTAGGATTTACTTGTCAATAGCTCGCCTGGGAAACATCCAGTGAAGTCAAAGACAGTGCTTCTATACTAATTGCCAGGCGCTGAGACGAATGCCGCCAAGATCGAGAGTCTATGACTTACGGTTCAAGAATTAGCCTCAGAAACAGTGGGAAACAGTGCTTCTATACTAATTGCCAGGCGCTGAGACGAATGCCGCCAAGATCGAGCGTCTATGACTTACGGTTCAAGAATTAGCCTCAGAAACAGTGGTTTTGAACATGCTGCCAATAGCTCGCCGGGGAAACATCCACAGAAGTCCAAGATAGTGTTTTTTTAGACTGGCTGCCACGAGCTGAAACGAATGCAGCCAAGAGCGAGCGTCTGTGACTTACGGTTCAAAAGTTATTCACATAAACATGGTTCTGAACTTTGCTGCCAGCCGCGAAAGCGAAAGCAACCAAGATCGAGCGTCTAGGATTTACTTGTCAATAGCTCGCCTGGAAAACATCCAGAGAAGTCATAGACAGTGCTTCTATACTAATTGCCAGGCGCTGAGACGAATGCCGCCAAGATCAAGCGTCTAAGACTTACGGTTCAAGAATTAGCCTCAGAAACAGTGGGAAACAGTGCTTCTATACTAATTGCCAGGCGCTGAGACGAATGCCGCCAAGATCGAGCGTCTATGACTTACGGTTCAAGAATTAGCCTCAGAAACAGTGGTTTTGAACATGCTGCCAATAGCTCGCCGGGGAAACATCCACAGAAGTCCAAGATAGTGTTTTTTTTAGACTGGCTGCCACGAGCTGAAACGAATGCAGCCAAGAGCGAGCGTCTGTGACTTACGGTTCAAAAGTTATTCACATAAACATGGTTCTGAACTTTGCTGCCAGCCGCGAAAGCGAAAGCAACCAAGATCGAGCGTCTAGGATTTACTTGTCAATAGCTCGCCTGGAAAACATCCAGAGAAGTCAAAGACAGTGCTTCTATACTAATTGCCAGGCGCTGAGACGAATGCCGCCAAGATCAAGCGTCTAAGACTTACGGTTCAAGAATTAGCCTCAGAAACAGTGGGAAACAGTGCTTCTATACTAATTGCCAGGCGCTGAGACGAATGCCGCCAAGATCGAGCGTCTATGACTTACGGTTCAAGAATTAGCCTCAGAAACAGTGGTTTTGAACATGCTGCCAATAGCTCGCCGGGGAAACATCCACAGAAGTCCAAGATAGTGTTTTTTTTAGACTGGCTGCCACGAGCTGAAACGAATGCAGCCAAGAGCGAGCGTCTGTGACTTACGGTTCAAAAGTTATTCACATAAACATGGTTCTGAACTTTGCTGCCAGCCGCGAAAGCGAAAGCAACCAAGATCGAGCGTCTAGGATTTACTTGTGAATAGCTCGCCTGGAAAACATCCAGAGAAGTCAAAGACAGTGCTTCTATACTAATTGCCAGGCGCTGAGACGAATGCCGCCAAGATCAAGCGTCTAAGACTTACGGTTCAAGAATTAGCCTCAGAAACAGTGGGAAACAGTGCTTCTATACTAATTGCCAGGCGCTGAGACGAATGCCGCCAAGATCGAGCGTCTATGACTTACGGTTCAAGAATTAGCCTCAGAAACAGTGGTTTTGAACATGCTGCCAATAGCTCGCCTGGGAAACATACAGAGAAGTCCAAGATAGTGCTTTTTTTAGACTGGCTGCCACGAGCTGAAACGAATGCAGCCAAGAGCGAGCGTCTGTGACTTACGGTTCAAGAGTTATTCACAGAAACATGGTTCTGAACTTTGCTGCCAGCCGCGAAAGCGAAAGTAACCAAGATCGAGCGTCTAGGATTTACTTGTGAATAGCTCGCCTGGGAAACATCCAGAGAAGTCAAAGACAGTGCTTCTAAACTAATTGCCAGGCGCTGAGACGAATGCCGCCAAGATCAAGCGTCTAAGACTTACGGTTCAAGAATTAGCCTCAGAAACAGTGGGAAACAGTGCTTCTATACTAATTGCCAGGCGCTGAGACGAATGCCGCCAAGATCGAGCGTCTATGACTTACGGTTCAAGAATTAGCCTCAGAAACAGTGGTTCAAAACATGCTGCCAATAGCTCGCCTGGGAAACATCCAGAGAAGTCCAAATAGTGTTTTTTAGACTGGCTGCCACGAGCTGAAACGAATGCAGCCAAGAGCGAGCGTCTGTGACTTACGATTCAAGAGTTATTCACAGAAACATGGTTCTGAACTTTGCTGCCAGCCGCGAAAGCGAAAATAACCAAGATCGAGCGTCTAGGATTTACTTGTCAATAGCTCGCCTGGGAAACATCCAGAGAAGTCAAAGACAGTGCTTCTATACTAATTGCCAGGCGCTGAGACGAATGCCGCCAAGATCGAGCGTCTATGACTTACGGTTCAATAATTAGCCTCAGAAACAGTGGTTCTGAACATGCTGCCAATAGCTCGCCTGGGAAACATCCAGAGAAGTCCAAGATAGTGTTTTTTTTAGACTGGCTGCCACGAGCTGAAACGAATGCAGCCAAGAGCGAGCGTCTGTGACTTACGGTTCAAGAGTTATTCACAGAAACATGGTTCTGAACTTTGCTGCCAGCCGCGAAAGCGAAAATAACCAAGATCGAGCGTCTAGGATTTACTTGTCAATAGCTCGCCTGGGAAACATCCAGAGAAGTCAAAGATAGTGCTTCCATACTAATTGCCAGGCGCTGAGACGAATGCCGCCAAGATCAAGCGTCTAAGACTTACGGTTCAAGAATTAGCCTCAGAAACAGTGGGAAACAGTGCTTCTATACTAATTGCCAGGCGCTGAGACGAATGCCGCCAAGATCGAGCGTCTATGACTTACGGTTCAAGAATTAGCCTCAGAAACAGTGGTTTTGAACATGCTGCCAATAGCTCGCCGGGGAAACATCCACAGAAGTCCAAGATAGTGTTTTTTTAGACTGGCTGCCACGAGCTGAAACGAATGCAGCCAAGAGCGAGCGTCTGTGACTTACGGTTCAAAAGTTATTCACATAAACATGGTTCTGAACTTTGCTGCCAGCCGCGAAAGCGAAAGCAACCAAGATCGAGCGTCTAGGATTTACTTGTGAATAGCTCGCCTGGAAAACATCCAGAGAAGTCAAAGACAGTGCTTCTATACTAATTGCCAGGCGCTGAGACGAATGCCGCCAAGATCAAGCGTCTAAGACTTACGGTTCAAGAATTAGCCTCAGAAACAGTGGGAAACAGTGCTTCTATACTAATTGCCAGGCGCTGAGACGAATGCCGCCAAGATCGAGCGTCTATGACTTACGGTTCAAGAATTAGCCTCAGAAACAGTGGTTTTGAACATGCTGCCAATAGCTCGCCGGGGAAACATCCAGAGAAGTCCAAGACAGTGTTTTTTAGACTGGCTGCCACGAGCTGAAACGAATGCAGCCAAAAGCGAGCGTCTGTGACTTACGGTTCAAAAGTTATTCACATAAACTTGGTTCTGAACTTTGCTGCCAGCCGCGAAAGCGAAAGCAACCAAGATCGAGCGTCTAGGATTTACTTGTGAATAGCTCGCCTGGAAAACATCCAGAGAAGTCAAAGACAGTGCTTCTATACTAATTGCCAGGCGCTGAGACGAATGCCGCCAAGATCAAGCGTCTAAGACTTACGGTTCAAGAATTAGCCTCAGAAACAGTGGGAAACAGTGCTTCTATACTAATTGCCAGGCGCTGAGACGAATGCCGCCAAGATCGAGCGTCTATGACTTACGGTTCAAGAATTAGCCTCAGAAACAGTGGGAAACAGTGCTTCTATACTAATTGCCAGGCGCTGAGACGAATGCCGCCAAGATCGAGCGTCTATGACTTACGGTTCAAGAATTAGCCTCAGAAACAGTGGTTTTGAACATGCTGCCAATAGCTCGCCGGGGAAACATCCACAGAAGTCCAAGATAGTGTTTTTTTAGACTGGCTGCCACGAGCTGAAACGCATGCAGCCAAGAGCGAGCGTCTGTGACTTACGGTTCAAGAGTTATTCACAGAAACATGGTTCTGAACTTTGCTGCCAGCCGCGAAAGCGAAAGTAACCAAGATCGAGCGTCTAGGATTTACTTGTGAATAGCTCGCCTGGGAAACTTTCAGATAAGTCAAAGACAGTGCTTCTCCACTAATTGCCAGGCGCTGAGACGAATGCCGCCAAGATCAAGCGTCTAAGACTTACGGTTCAAGAATTAGCCTCAGAAACAGTGGGAAACAGTGCTTCTATACTAATTGCCAGGCGCTGAGACGAATGCCGCCAAGATCGAGCGTCTATGACTTACGGTTCAAGAATTAGCCTCAGAAACAGTGGTTTTGAACATGCTGCCAATAGCTCGCCTGGGAAACATACAGAGAAGTCCAAGATAGTGTTTTTTTTAGACTGGCTGCCACGAGCTGAAACGAATGCAGCCAAGAGCGAGCGTCTGTGACTTACGGTTCAAGAGTTATTCACAGAAACATGGTTCTGAACTTTGCTGCCAGCCGCGAAAGCGAAAGTAACCAAGATCGAGCGTCTAGGATTTACTTGTGAATAGCTCGCCTGGGAAACATCCAGAGAAGTCAAAGACAGTGCTTCTATACTAATTGCCAGGCGCTGAGACGAATGCCGCCAAGATCAAGCGTCTAAGACTTACGGTTCAAGAATTAGCCTCAGAAACAGTGGGAAACAGTGCTTCTATACTAATTGCCAGGCGCTGAGACCAATGCCGCCAAGATCGAGCGTCTATGACTTACGGTTCAAGAATTAGCCTCAGAAACAGTGGTTCAAAACATGCTGCCAATAGCTCGCCTGGGAAACATCCAGAGAAGTCCAAGATAGTGTTTTTTAGACTGGCTGCCACGAGCTGAAACGAATGCAGCCAAGAGCGAGCGTCTGTGACTTACGATTCAAGAGTTATTCACAGAAACATGGTTCTGAACTTTGCTGCCAGCCGCGAAAGCGAAAATAACCAAGATCGAGCGTCTAGGATTTACTTGTCAATAGCTCGCCTGGGAAACATCCAGAGAAGTCAAAGACAGTGCTTCTATACTAATTGCCAGGCGCTGAGACGAATGCCGCCAAGATCGAGCGTCTATGACTTACGGTTCAATAATTAGCCTCAGAAACAGTCGTTCTGAACATGCTGCCAATAGCTCGCCTGGGAAACATCCAGAGAAGTCCAAGATAGTGTTTTTTTTAGACTGGCTGCCACGAGCTGAAACGAATGCAGCCAAGAGCGAGCGTCTGTGACTTACGGTTCAAAAGTTATTCTCATAAACATGGTTCTGAACTTTGCTGCCAGCCGCGAAAGCGAAAATAACCAAGATCGAGCGTCTAGGATTTACTTGTCAATAGCTCGCCTGGGAAACATCCAGTGAAGTCAAAGACAGTGCTTCTATACTAATTGCCAGGCGCTGAGACGAATGCCGCCAAGATCGAGAGTCTATGACTTACGGTTGAAGAATTAGCCTCAGAAACAGTGGGAAACAGTGCTTCTATACTAATTTCCAGGTGCAGAGACGAATGCCGCCAAGATCGAGCGTCTATGACTTACGGTTCAAGAGTTATTCACAGAAACATGGTTCTGAACTTTGCTGCCAGCCGCGAAAGCGAAAGTAACCAAGATCGAGCGTCTAGGATTTACTTGTGAATAGCTCGCCTGGGAAACATTCAGATAAGTCAAAGACAGTGCTTCTATACTAATTGCCAGGCGCTGAGACGAATGCCGCCAAGATCGAGCGTCTATGACTTACGGTTCAAGAATTAGCCTCAGAAACAGTGGTTTTGAACATGCTGCCAATAGCTCGCCTGGGAAACATCCAGAGAAGTCCAAGATAGTGTTTTTTTAGACTGCCTGCCACGAGCTGAAACGAATGCAGCCAAGAGCGAGCGTCTGTGACTTACGGTTCAAGAGTTATTCACAGAAACATGGTTCTGAACTTTGCTGCCAGCCGCGAAAGCGAAAGTAACCAAGATCGAGCGTCTAGGATTTACTTGTCAATAGCTCGCCTGGGAAACATCCAGAGAAGTCAAAGACAGTGCTTCTATACTAATTGCCAGGCGCTGAGACGAATGCCGCCAAGATCGAGCGTCTATGACTTACGGTTCAAGAATTAGCCTCAGAAACAGTGGTTCTGAACATGCTGCTAATAGCTCGCCTGGGAAACATCCAGAGAAGTCCAAGATAGTGTTTTTTTTAGACTGGCTGCCACGAGCTGAAACGAATGCAGCCAAGAGCGAGCGTCTGTGACTTACGGTTCAAGAGTTATTCACAGAAACATGGTTCTGAACTTTGCTGCCAGCCGCGAAAGCGAAAATAACCAAGATCGAGCGTCTAGGATTTACTTGTCAATAGCTCGCCTGGGAAACATCCAGAGAAGTCAAAGATAGTGCTTCCATACTAATTGCCAGGCGCTGAGACGAATGCCGCCAAGATCAAGCGTCTAAGACTTACGGTTCAAGAATTAGCCTCAGAAACAGTGGGAAACAGTGCTTCTATACTAATTGCCAGGCGCTGAGACGAATGCCGCCAAGATCGAGCGTCTATGACTTACGGTTCAAGAATTAGCCTCAGAAACAGTGGTTTTGAACATGCTGCCAATAGCTCGCCGGGGAAACATCCAGAGAAGTCCAAGACAGTGTTTTTTAGACTGGCTGCCACGAGCTGAAACGAATGCAGCCAAAAGCGAGCGTCTGTGACTTACGGTTCAAAAGTTATTCACATAAACTTGGTTCTGAACTTTGCTGCCAGCCGCGAAAGCGAAAGCAACCAAGATCGAGCGTCTAGGATTTACTTGTGAATAGCTCGCCTGGAAAACATCCAGAGAAGTCAAAGACAGTGCTTCTATACTAATTGCCAGGCGCTGAGACGAATGCCGCCAAGATCAAGCGTCTAAGACTTACGGTTCAAGAATTAGCCTCAGAAACAGTGGGAAACAGTGCTTCTATACTAATTGCCAGGCGCTGAGACGAATGCCGCCAAGATCGAGCGTCTATGACTTACGGTTCAAGAATTAGCCTCAGAAACAGTGGGAAACAGTGCTTCTATACTAATTGCCAGGCGCTGAGACGAATGCCGCCAAGATCGAGCGTCTATGACTTACGGTTCAAGAATTAGCCTCAGAAACAGTGGTTTTGAACATGCTGCCAATAGCTCGCCGGGGAAACATCCACAGAAGTCCAAGATAGTGTTTTTTTAGACTGGCTGCCACGAGCTGAAACGAATGCAGCCAAGAGCGAGCGTCTGTGACTTACGGTTCAAAAGTTATTCACATAAACATGGTTCTGAACTTTGCTGCCAGCCGCGAAAGCGAAAGCAACCAAGATCGAGCGTCTAGGATTTACTTGTCAATAGCTCGCCTGGGAAACATCCAGTGAAGTCAAAGACAGTGCTTCTATACTAATTGCCAGGCGCTGAGACGAATGCCGCCAAGATCGAGAGTCTATGACTTACGGTTCAAGAATTAGCCTCAGAAACAGTGGGAAACAGTGCTTCTATACTAATTGCCAGGCGCTGAGACGAATGCCGCCAAGATCGAGCGTCTATGACTTACGGTTCAAGAATTAGCCTCAGAAACAGTGGTTTTGAACATGCTGCCAATAGCTCGCCGGGGAAACATCCACAGAAGTCCAAGATAGTGTTTTTTTAGACTGGCTGCCACGAGCTGAAACGAATGCAGCCAAGAGCGAGCGTCTGTGACTTACGGTTCAAAAGTTATTCACATAAACATGGTTCTGAACTTTGCTGCCAGCCGCGAAAGCGAAAGCAACCAAGATCGAGCGTCTAGGATTTACTTGTCAATAGCTCGCCTGGAAAACATCCAGAGAAGTCATAGACAGTGCTTCTATACTAATTGCCAGGCGCTGAGACGAATGCCGCCAAGATCAAGCGTCTAAGACTTACGGTTCAAGAATTAGCCTCAGAAACAGTGGGAAACAGTGCTTCTATACTAATTGCCAGGCGCTGAGACGAATGCCGCCAAGATCGAGCGTCTATGACTTACGGTTCAAGAATTAGCCTCAGAAACAGTGGTTTTGAACATGCTGCCAATAGCTCGCCGGGGAAACATCCACAGAAGTCCAAGATAGTGTTTTTTTTAGACTGGCTGCCACGAGCTGAAACGAATGCAGCCAAGAGCGAGCGTCTGTGACTTACGGTTCAAAAGTTATTCACATAAACATGGTTCTGAACTTTGCTGCCAGCCGCGAAAGCGAAAGCAACCAAGATCGAGCGTCTAGGATTTACTTGTCAATAGCTCGCCTGGAAAACATCCAGAGAAGTCAAAGACAGTGCTTCTATACTAATTGCCAGGCGCTGAGACGAATGCCGCCAAGATCAAGCGTCTAAGACTTACGGTTCAAGAATTAGCCTCAGAAACAGTGGGAAACAGTGCTTCTATACTAATTGCCAGGCGCTGAGACGAATGCCGCCAAGATCGAGCGTCTATGACTTACGGTTCAAGAATTAGCCTCAGAAACAGTGGTTTTGAACATGCTGCCAATAGCTCGCCGGGGAAACATCCACAGAAGTCCAAGATAGTGTTTTTTTTAGACTGGCTGCCACGAGCTGAAACGAATGCAGCCAAGAGCGAGCGTCTGTGACTTACGGTTCAAAAGTTATTCACATAAACATGGTTCTGAACTTTGCTGCCAGCCGCGAAAGCGAAAGCAACCAAGATCGAGCGTCTAGGATTTACTTGTGAATAGCTCGCCTGGAAAACATCCAGAGAAGTCAAAGACAGTGCTTCTATACTAATTGCCAGGCGCTGAGACGAATGCCGCCAAGATCAAGCGTCTAAGACTTACGGTTCAAGAATTAGCCTCAGAAACAGTGGGAAACAGTGCTTCTATACTAATTGCCAGGCGCTGAGACGAATGCCGCCAAGATCGAGCGTCTATGACTTACGGTTCAAGAATTAGCCTCAGAAACAGTGGTTTTGAACATGCTGCCAATAGCTCGCCTGGGAAACATACAGAGAAGTCCAAGATAGTGCTTTTTTTAGACTGGCTGCCACGAGCTGAAACGAATGCAGCCAAGAGCGAGCGTCTGTGACTTACGGTTCAAGAGTTATTCACAGAAACATGGTTCTGAACTTTGCTGCCAGCCGCGAAAGCGAAAGTAACCAAGATCGAGCGTCTAGGATTTACTTGTGAATAGCTCGCCTGGGAAACATCCAGAGAAGTCAAAGACAGTGCTTCTAAACTAATTGCCAGGCGCTGAGACGAATGCCGCCAAGATCAAGCGTCTAAGACTTACGGTTCAAGAATTAGCCTCAGAAACAGTGGGAAACAGTGCTTCTATACTAATTGCCAGGCGCTGAGACGAATGCCGCCAAGATCGAGCGTCTATGACTTACGGTTCAAGAATTAGCCTCAGAAACAGTGGTTCAAAACATGCTGCCAATAGCTCGCCTGGGAAACATCCAGAGAAGTCCAAATAGTGTTTTTTAGACTGGCTGCCACGAGCTGAAACGAATGCAGCCAAGAGCGAGCGTCTGTGACTTACGATTCAAGAGTTATTCACAGAAACATGGTTCTGAACTTTGCTGCCAGCCGCGAAAGCGAAAATAACCAAGATCGAGCGTCTAGGATTTACTTGTCAATAGCTCGCCTGGGAAACATCCAGAGAAGTCAAAGACAGTGCTTCTATACTAATTGCCAGGCGCTGAGACGAATGCCGCCAAGATCGAGCGTCTATGACTTACGGTTCAATAATTAGCCTCAGAAACAGTGGTTCTGAACATGCTGCCAATAGCTCGCCTGGGAAACATCCAGAGAAGTCCAAGATAGTGTTTTTTTTAGACTGGCTGCCACGAGCTGAAACGAATGCAGCCAAGAGCGAGCGTCTGTGACTTACGGTTCAAGAGTTATTCACAGAAACATGGTTCTGAACTTTGCTGCCAGCCGCGAAAGCGAAAATAACCAAGATCGAGCGTCTAGGATTTACTTGTCAATAGCTCGCCTGGGAAACATCCAGAGAAGTCAAAGATAGTGCTTCCATACTAATTGCCAGGCGCTGAGACGAATGCCGCCAAGATCAAGCGTCTAAGACTTACGGTTCAAGAATTAGCCTCAGAAACAGTGGGAAACAGTGCTTCTATACTAATTGCCAGGCGCTGAGACGAATGCCGCCAAGATCGAGCGTCTATGACTTACGGTTCAAGAATTAGCCTCAGAAACAGTGGTTTTGAACATGCTGCCAATAGCTCGCCGGGGAAACATCCACAGAAGTCCAAGATAGTGTTTTTTTAGACTGGCTGCCACGAGCTGAAACGAATGCAGCCAAGAGCGAGCGTCTGTGACTTACGGTTCAAAAGTTATTCACATAAACATGGTTCTGAACTTTGCTGCCAGCCGCGAAAGCGAAAGCAACCAAGATCGAGCGTCTAGGATTTACTTGTCAATAGCTCGCCTGGGAAACATCCAGTGAAGTCAAAGACAGTGCTTCTATACTAATTGCCAGGCGCTGAGACGAATGCCGCCAAGATCGAGAGTCTATGACTTACGGTTCAAGAATTAGCCTCAGAAACAGTGGGAAACAGTGCTTCTATACTAATTGCCAGGCGCTGAGACGAATGCCGCCAAGATCGAGCGTCTATGACTTACGGTTCAAGAATTAGCCTCAGAAACAGTGGTTTTGAACATGCTGCCAATAGCTCGCCGGGGAAACATCCACAGAAGTCCAAGATAGTGTTTTTTTAGACTGGCTGCCACGAGCTGAAACGAATGCAGCCAAGAGCGAGCGTCTGTGACTTACGGTTCAAAAGTTATTCACATAAACATGGTTCTGAACTTTGCTGCCAGCCGCGAAAGCGAAAGCAACCAAGATCGAGCGTCTAGGATTTACTTGTGAATAGCTCGCCTGGAAAACATCCAGAGAAGTCAAAGACAGTGCTTCTATACTAATTGCCAGGCGCTGAGACGAATGCCGCCAAGATCAAGCGTCTAAGACTTACGGTTCAAGAATTAGCCTCAGAAACAGTGGGAAACAGTGCTTCTATACTAATTGCCAGGCGCTGAGACGAATGCCGCCAAGATCGAGCGTCTATGACTTACGGTTCAAGAATTAGCCTCAGAAACAGTGGTTTTGAACATGCTGCCAATAGCTCGCCGGGGAAACATCCAGAGAAGTCCAAGACAGTGTTTTTTAGACTGGCTGCCACGAGCTGAAACGAATGCAGCCAAAAGCGAGCGTCTGTGACTTACGGTTCAAAAGTTATTCACATAAACTTGGTTCTGAACTTTGCTGCCAGCCGCGAAAGCGAAAGCAACCAAGATCGAGCGTCTAGGATTTACTTGTGAATAGCTCGCCTGGAAAACATCCAGAGAAGTCAAAGACAGTGCTTCTATACTAATTGCCAGGCGCTGAGACGAATGCCGCCAAGATCAAGCGTCTAAGACTTACGGTTCAAGAATTAGCCTCAGAAACAGTGGGAAACAGTGCTTCTATACTAATTGCCAGGCGCTGAGACGAATGCCGCCAAGATCGAGCGTCTATGACTTACGGTTCAAGAATTAGCCTCAGAAACAGTGGGAAACAGTGCTTCTATACTAATTGCCAGGCGCTGAGACGAATGCCGCCAAGATCGAGCGTCTATGACTTACGGTTCAAGAATTAGCCTCAGAAACAGTGGTTTTGAACATGCTGCCAATAGCTCGCCGGGGAAACATCCACAGAAGTCCAAGATAGTGTTTTTTTAGACTGGCTGCCACGAGCTGAAACGCATGCAGCCAAGAGCGAGCGTCTGTGACTTACGGTTCAAGAGTTATTCACAGAAACATGGTTCTGAACTTTGCTGCCAGCCGCGAAAGCGAAAGTAACCAAGATCGAGCGTCTAGGATTTACTTGTGAATAGCTCGCCTGGGAAACTTTCAGATAAGTCAAAGACAGTGCTTCTCCACTAATTGCCAGGCGCTGAGACGAATGCCGCCAAGATCAAGCGTCTAAGACTTACGGTTCAAGAATTAGCCTCAGAAACAGTGGGAAACAGTGCTTCTATACTAATTGCCAGGCGCTGAGACGAATGCCGCCAAGATCGAGCGTCTATGACTTACGGTTCAAGAATTAGCCTCAGAAACAGTGGTTTTGAACATGCTGCCAATAGCTCGCCTGGGAAACATACAGAGAAGTCCAAGATAGTGTTTTTTTTAGACTGGCTGCCACGAGCTGAAACGAATGCAGCCAAGAGCGAGCGTCTGTGACTTACGGTTCAAGAGTTATTCACAGAAACATGGTTCTGAACTTTGCTGCCAGCCGCGAAAGCGAAAGTAACCAAGATCGAGCGTCTAGGATTTACTTGTGAATAGCTCGCCTGGGAAACATCCAGAGAAGTCAAAGACAGTGCTTCTATACTAATTGCCAGGCGCTGAGACGAATGCCGCCAAGATCAAGCGTCTAAGACTTACGGTTCAAGAATTAGCCTCAGAAACAGTGGGAAACAGTGCTTCTATACTAATTGCCAGGCGCTGAGACCAATGCCGCCAAGATCGAGCGTCTATGACTTACGGTTCAAGAATTAGCCTCAGAAACAGTGGTTCAAAACATGCTGCCAATAGCTCGCCTGGGAAACATCCAGAGAAGTCCAAGATAGTGTTTTTTAGACTGGCTGCCACGAGCTGAAACGAATGCAGCCAAGAGCGAGCGTCTGTGACTTACGATTCAAGAGTTATTCACAGAAACATGGTTCTGAACTTTGCTGCCAGCCGCGAAAGCGAAAATAACCAAGATCGAGCGTCTAGGATTTACTTGTCAATAGCTCGCCTGGGAAACATCCAGAGAAGTCAAAGACAGTGCTTCTATACTAATTGCCAGGCGCTGAGACGAATGCCGCCAAGATCGAGCGTCTATGACTTACGGTTCAATAATTAGCCTCAGAAACAGTCGTTCTGAACATGCTGCCAATAGCTCGCCTGGGAAACATCCAGAGAAGTCCAAGATAGTGTTTTTTTTAGACTGGCTGCCACGAGCTGAAACGAATGCAGCCAAGAGCGAGCGTCTGTGACTTACGGTTCAAAAGTTATTCTCATAAACATGGTTCTGAACTTTGCTGCCAGCCGCGAAAGCGAAAATAACCAAGATCGAGCGTCTAGGATTTACTTGTCAATAGCTCGCCTGGGAAACATCCAGTGAAGTCAAAGACAGTGCTTCTATACTAATTGCCAGGCGCTGAGACGAATGCCGCCAAGATCGAGAGTCTATGACTTACGGTTGAAGAATTAGCCTCAGAAACAGTGGGAAACAGTGCTTCTATACTAATTTCCAGGTGCAGAGACGAATGCCGCCAAGATCGAGCGTCTATGACTTACGGTTCAAGAGTTATTCACAGAAACATGGTTCTGAACTTTGCTGCCAGCCGCGAAAGCGAAAGTAACCAAGATCGAGCGTCTAGGATTTACTTGTGAATAGCTCGCCTGGGAAACATTCAGATAAGTCAAAGACAGTGCTTCTATACTAATTGCCAGGCGCTGAGACGAATGCCGCCAAGATCGAGCGTCTATGACTTACGGTTCAAGAATTAGCCTCAGAAACAGTGGTTTTGAACATGCTGCCAATAGCTCGCCTGGGAAACATCCAGAGAAGTCCAAGATAGTGTTTTTTTAGACTGCCTGCCACGAGCTGAAACGAATGCAGCCAAGAGCGAGCGTCTGTGACTTACGGTTCAAGAGTTATTCACAGAAACATGGTTCTGAACTTTGCTGCCAGCCGCGAAAGCGAAAGTAACCAAGATCGAGCGTCTAGGATTTACTTGTCAATAGCTCGCCTGGGAAACATCCAGAGAAGTCAAAGACAGTGCTTCTATACTAATTGCCAGGCGCTGAGACGAATGCCGCCAAGATCGAGCGTCTATGACTTACGGTTCAAGAATTAGCCTCAGAAACAGTGGTTCTGAACATGCTGCTAATAGCTCGCCTGGGAAACATCCAGAGAAGTCCAAGATAGTGTTTTTTTTAGACTGGCTGCCACGAGCTGAAACGAATGCAGCCAAGAGCGAGCGTCTGTGACTTACGGTTCAAGAGTTATTCACAGAAACATGGTTCTGAACTTTGCTGCCAGCCGCGAAAGCGAAAATAACCAAGATCGAGCGTCTAGGATTTACTTGTCAATAGCTCGCCTGGGAAACATCCAGAGAAGTCAAAGATAGTGCTTCCATACTAATTGCCAGGCGCTGAGACGAATGCCGCCAAGATCAAGCGTCTAAGACTTACGGTTCAAGAATTAGCCTCAGAAACAGTGGGAAACAGTGCTTCTATACTAATTGCCAGGCGCTGAGACGAATGCCGCCAAGATCGAGCGTCTATGACTTACGGTTCAAGAATTAGCCTCAGAAACAGTGGTTTTGAACATGCTGCCAATAGCTCGCCGGGGAAACATCCAGAGAAGTCCAAGACAGTGTTTTTTAGACTGGCTGCCACGAGCTGAAACGAATGCAGCCAAAAGCGAGCGTCTGTGACTTACGGTTCAAAAGTTATTCACATAAACTTGGTTCTGAACTTTGCTGCCAGCCGCGAAAGCGAAAGCAACCAAGATCGAGCGTCTAGGATTTACTTGTGAATAGCTCGCCTGGAAAACATCCAGAGAAGTCAAAGACAGTGCTTCTATACTAATTGCCAGGCGCTGAGACGAATGCCGCCAAGATCAAGCGTCTAAGACTTACGGTTCAAGAATTAGCCTCAGAAACAGTGGGAAACAGTGCTTCTATACTAATTGCCAGGCGCTGAGACGAATGCCGCCAAGATCGAGCGTCTATGACTTACGGTTCAAGAATTAGCCTCAGAAACAGTGGGAAACAGTGCTTCTATACTAATTGCCAGGCGCTGAGACGAATGCCGCCAAGATCGAGCGTCTATGACTTACGGTTCAAGAATTAGCCTCAGAAACAGTGGTTCTGAACATGCTGCCAATAGCTCGCCTGGGAAACATCCAGAGAAGTCCAAGATAGTGTTTTTTTAGACTGGCTGCCACGAGCTGAAACGCATGCAGCCAAGAGCGAGCGTCTGTGACTTACGGTTCAAGAGTTATTCACAGAAACATGGTTCTGAACTTTGCTGCCAGCCGCGAAAGCGAAAGTAACCAAGATCGAGCGTCTAGGATTTACTTGTGAATAGCTCGCCTGGGAAACTTTCAGATAAGTCAAAGACAGTGCTTCTCCACTAATTGCCAGGCGCTGAGACGAATGCCGACAAGATCAAGCGTCTAAGACTTACGGTTCAAGAATTAGCCTCAGAAACAGTGGGAAACAGTGCTTCTATACTAATTGCCAGGCGCTGAGACGAATGCCGCCAAGATCGAGCGTCTATGACTTACGGTTCAAGAATTAGCCTCAGAAACAGTGGTTTTGAACATGCTGCCAATAGCTCGCCTGGGAAACATACAGAGAAGTCCAAGATAGTGTTTTTTTTAGACTGGCTGCCACGAGTTGAAACGAATGCAGCCAAGAGCGAGCGTCTGTGACTTACGGTTCTAGAGTTATTTACAGAAACATGGTTCTGAACTTTGCTGCCAGCCGCGAAAGCGAAAGTAACCAAGATCGAGCGTCTAGGATTTACTTGTGAATAGCTCGCCTGGGAAACATCCAGAGAAGTCAAAGACAGTGCTTCTATACTAATTGCCAGGCGCTGAGACGAATGCTGCCAAGATCGAGCGTCTATGACTTACGGTTCAAGAATTAGCCTCAGAAACAGTGGTTCAAAACATGCTGCCAATAGCTCGCCTGGGAAACATCCAGAGAAGTCCAAGATAGTGTTTTTTAGACTGGCTGCCACGAGCTGAAACGAATGCAGCCAAGAGCGAGCGTCTGTGACTTACGGTTCAAGAGTTATTCACAGAAACATGGTTCTGAACTTTGCTGCCAGCCGCGAAAGCGAAAATAACCAAGATCGAGCGTCTAGGATTTACTTGTCAATAGCTCGCCTGGGAAACATCCAGAGAAGTCAAAGACAGTGCTTCTATACTAATTGCCAGGCGCTGAGACGAATGCCGCCAAGATCGAGCGTCTATGACTTACGGTTCAATAATTAGCCTCAGAAACAGTGGTTCTGAAATTGCTGCCAATAGCTCGCCTGGGAAACATCCAGAGAAGTCCAAGATAGTGTTTTTTTTAGACTGGCTGCCACGAGCTGAAACGAATGCAGCCAAGAGCGAGCGTCTGTGACTTACGGTTCAAAAGTTATTCTCATAAACATGGTTCTGAACTTTGCTGCCAGCCGCGAAAGCGAAAATAACCAAGATCGAGCGTCTAGGATTTACTTGTCAATAGCTCGCCTGGGAAACATCCAGTGAAGTCAAAGACAGTGCTTCTATACTAATTGCCAGGCGCTGAGACGAATGCCGCCAAGATCGAGAGTCTATGACTTACGGTTCAAGAATTAGCCTCAGAAACAGTGGGAAACAGTGCTTCTATACTAATTGCCAGGCGCTGAGACGAATGCCGCCAAGATCGAGCGTCTATGACTTACGGTTCAAGAATTAGCCTCAGAAACAGTGGGAAACAGTGCTTCTATACTAATTGCCAGGCGCTGAGACGAATGCCGCCAAGATCGAGCGTCTATGACTTACGGTTCAAGAATTAGCCTCAGAAACAGTGGTTCTGAACATGCTGCCTATAGCTCGCCTGGGAAACATCCAGAGAAGTCCAAGATAGTGTTTTTTTTAGACTGGCTGCCACGAGCTGAAACGCATGCAGCCAAGAGCGAGCGTCTGTGACTTACGGTTCAAGAGTTATTCACAGAAACATGGTTCTGAACTTTGCTGCCAGCCGCGAAAGCGAAAGTAACCAAGATCGAGCGTCTAGGATTTACTTGTGAATAGCTCGCCTGGGAAACTTTCAGATAAGTCAAAGACAGTGCTTCTCCACTAATTGCCAGGCGCTGAGACGAATGCCGCCAAGATCAAGCGTCTAAGACTTACGGTTCAAGAATTAGCCTCAGAAACAGTGGGAAACAGTGCTTCTATACTAATTGCCAGGCGCTGAGACGAATGCCGCCAAGATCGAGCGTCTATGACTTACGGTTCAAGAATTAGCCTCAGAAACAGTGGTTTTGAACATGCTGCCAATAGCTCGCCTGGGAAACATACAGAGAAGTCCAAGATAGTGTTTTTTTTAGACTGGCTGCCACGAGCTGAAACGAATGCAGCCAAGAGCGAGCGTCTGTGACTTACGGTTCAAGAGTTATTCACAGAAACATGGTTCTGAACTTTGCTGCCAGCCGCGAAAGCGAAAGTAACCAAGATCGAGCGTCTAGGATTTACTTGTGAATAGCTCGCCTGGGAAACATCCAGAGAAGTCAAAGACAGTGCTTCTATACTAATTGCCAGGCGCTGAGACGAATGCCGCCAAGATCAAGCGTCTAAGACTTACGGTTCAAGAATTAGCCTCAGAAACAGTGGGAAACAGTGCTTCTATACTAATTGCCAGGCGCTGAGACCAATGCCGCCAAGATCGAGCGTCTATGACTTACGGTTCAAGAATTAGCCTCTGAAACAGTGGTTCAAAACATGCTGCCAATAGCTCGCCTGGGAAACATCCAGAGAAGTCCAAGATAGTGTTTTTTAGACTGGCTGCCACGAGCTGAAACGAATGCAGCCAAGAGCGAGCGTCTGTGACTTACGATTCAAGAGTTATTCACAGAAACATGGTTCTGAACTTTGCTGCCAGCCGCGAAAGCGAAAATAACCAAGATCGAGCGTCTAGGATTTACTTGTGAATAGCTCGCCTGGAAAACATCCAGAGAAGTCAAAGACAGTGCTTCTATACTAATTGCCAGGCGCTGAGACGAATGCCGCCAAGATCAAGCGTCTAAGACTTACGGTTCAAGAATTAGCCTCAGAAACAGTGGGAAACAGTGCTTCTATACTAATTGCCAGGCGCTGAGACGAATGCCGCCAAGATCGAGCGTCTATGACTTACGGTTCAAGAATTAGCCTCAGAAACAGTGGTTTTGAACATGCTGCCAATAGCTCGCCTGGGAAACATCCAGAGAAGTCCAAGATAGTGTTTTTTAGACTGGCTGCCACGAGTTGAAACGAATGCAGCCAAGAGCGAGCGTCTGTGACTTACGGTTCTAGAGTTATTTACAGAAACATGGTTCTGAACTTTGCTGCCAGCCGCGAAAGCGAAAGTAACCAAGATCGAGCGTCTAGGATTTACTTGTGAATAGCTCGCCTGGGAAACATCCAGAGAAGTCAAAGACAGTGCTTCTATACTAATTGCTAGGCGCTGAGACGAATGCTGCCAAGATCAAGCGTCTAAGACTTACGGTTCAAGAATTAGCCTCAGAAACAGTGGGAAACAGTGCTTCTATACTAATTGCCAGGCGCTGAGACGAATGCCGCCAAGATCGAGCGTCTATGACTTACGGTTCAAGAATTAGCCTCAGAAACAGTGGTTCAAAACATGCTGCCAATAGCTCGCCTGGGAAACATCCAGAGAAGTCCAAGATAGTGTTTTTTAGACTGGCTGCCACGAGCTGAAACGAATGCAGCCAAGAGCGAGCGTCTGTGACTTACGGTTCAAGAGTTATTCACAGAAACATGGTTCTGAACTTTGCTGCCAGCCGCGAAAGCGAAAATAACCAAGATCGAGCGTCTAGGATTTACTTGTCAATAGCTCGCCTGGGAAACATCCAGAGAAGTCAAAGACAGTGCTTCTATACTAATTGCCAGGCGCTGAGACGAATGCCGCCAAGATCGAGCGTCTATGACTTACGGTTCAATAATTAGCCTCAGAAACAGTGGTTCTGAACATGCTGCCAATAGCTCGCCTGGGAAACATCCAGAGAAGTCCAAGATAGTGTTTTTTTTAGACTGGCTGCCACGAGCTGAAACGAATGCAGCCAAGAGCGAGCGTCTGTGACTTACGGTTCAAAAGTTATTCTCATAAACATGGTTCTGAACTTTGCTGCCAGCCGCGAAAGCGAAAATAACCAAGATCGAGCGTCTAGGATTTACTTGTCAATAGCTCGCCTGGGAAACATCCAGTGAAGTCAAAGACAGTGCTTCTATACTAATTGCCAGGCGCTGAGACGAATGCCGCCAAGATCGAGAGTCTATGACTTACGGTTCAAGAATTAGCCTCAGAAACAGTGGGAAACAGTGCTTCTATACTAATTGCCAGGCGCTGAGACGAATGCCGCCAAGATCGAGCGTCTATGACTTACGGTTCAAGAATTAGCCTCAGAAACAGTGGGAAACAGTGCTTCTATACTAATTGCCAGGCGCTGAGACGAATGCCGCCAAGATCGAGCGTCTATGACTTACGGTTCAAGAATTAGCCTCAGAAACAGTGGTTCTGAACATGCTGCCTATAGCTCGCCTGGGAAACATCCAGAGAAGTCCAAGATAGTGTTTTTTTAGACTGGCTGCCACGAGCTGAAACGCATGCAGCCAAGAGCGAGCGTCTGTGACTTACGGTTCAAGAGTTATTCACAGAAACATGGTTCTGAACTTTGCTGCCAGCCGCGAAAGCGAAAGTAACCAAGATCGAGCGTCTAGGATTTACTTGTGAATAGCTCGCCTGGGAAACTTTC
Organism: Rhinoderma darwinii; assembly: GCF_050947455.1. Taxonomy (NCBI): domain Eukaryota; kingdom Metazoa; phylum Chordata; class Amphibia; order Anura; family Rhinodermatidae; genus Rhinoderma; species Rhinoderma darwinii. Next base: position 36,142 of record NW_027462491.1, read on the forward strand.
AGATAAGTCAAAGACAGTGCTTCTCCACTAATTGCCAGGCGCTGAGACGAATGCCGCCAAGATCAAGCGTCTAAGACTTACGGTTCAAGAATTAGCCTCAGAAACAGTGGGAAACAGTGCTTCTATACTAATTGCCAGGCGCTGAGACTAATGCCGCCAAGATCGAGCGTCTATGACTTACGGTTCAAGAATTAGCCTCAGAAACAGTGGTTTTGAACATGCTGCCAATAGCTCGCCTGGGAAACATACAGAGAAGTCCAAGATAGTGTTTTTTTTAGACTGGCTGCCACGAGCTGAAACGAATGCAGCCAAGAGCGAGCGTCTGTGACTTACGGTTCAAGAGTTATTCACAGAAACATGGTTCTGAACTTTGCTGCCAGCCGCGAAAGCGAAAGTAACCAAGATCGAGCGTCTAGGATTTACTTGTGAATAGCTCGCCTGGGAAACATCCAGAGAAGTCAAAGACAGTGCTTCTATACTAATTGCCAGGCGCTGAGACGAATGCCGCCAAGATCAAGCGTCTAAGACTTACGGTTCAAGAATTAGCCTCAGAAACAGTGGGAAACAGTGCTTCTATACTAATTGCCAGGCGCTGAGACCAATGCCGCCAAGATCGAGCGTCTATGACTTACGGTTCAAGAATTAGCCTCAGAAACAGTGGTTCAAAACATGCTGCCAATAGCTCGCCTGGGAAACATCCAGAGAAGTCCAAGATAGTGTTTTTTAGACTGGCTGCCACGAGCTGAAACGAATGCAGCCAAGAGCGAGCGTCTGTGACTTACGATTCAAGAGTTATTCACAGAAACATGGTTCTGAACTTTGCTGCCAGCCGCGAAAGCGAAAATAACCAAGATCGAGCGTCTAGGATTTACTTGTCAATAGCTCGCCTGGGAAACATCCAGAGAAGTCAAAGACAGTGCTTCTATACTAATTGCCAGGCGCTGAGACGAATGCCGCCAAGATCGAGCGTCTATGACTTACGGTTCAATAATTAGCCTCAGAAACAGTCGTTCTGAACATGCTGCCAATAGCTCGCCTGGGAAACATCCAGAGAAGTCCAAGATAGTGTTTTTTTTAGACTGGCTGCCACGAGCTGAAACGAATGCAGCCAAGAGCGAGCGTCTGTGACTTACGGTTCAAAAGTTATTCTCATAAACATGGTTCTGAACTTTGCTGCCAGCCGCGAAAGCGAAAATAACCAAGATCGAGCGTCTAGGATTTACTTGTCAATAGCTCGCCTGGGAAACATCCAGTGAAGTCAAAGACAGTGCTTCTATACTAATTGCCAGGCGCTGAGACGAATGCCGCCAAGATCGAGAGTCTATGACTTACGGTTGAAGAATTAGCCTCAGAAACAGTGGGAAACAGTGCTTCTATACTAATTTCCAGGTGCAGAGACGAATGCCGCCAAGATCGAGCGTCTATGACTTACGGTTCAAGAGTTATTCACAGAAACATGGTTCTGAACTTTGCTGCCAGCCGCGAAAGCGAAAGTAACCAAGATCGAGCGTCTAGGATTTACTTGTCAATAGCTCGCCTGGGAAACATCCAGAGAAGTCAAAGACAGTGCTTCTATACTAATTGCCAGGCGCTGAGACGAATGCCGCCAAGATCGAGCGTCTATGACTTACGGTTCAAGAATTAGCCTCAGAAACAGTGGTTCTGAACATGCTGCTAATAGCTCGCCTGGGAAACATCCAGAGAAGTCCAAGATAGTGTTTTTTTTAGACTGGCTGCCACGAGCTGAAACGAATGCAGCCAAGAGCGAGCGTCTGTGACTTACGGTTCAAGAGTTATTCACAGAAACATGGTTCTGAACTTTGCTGCCAGCCGCGAAAGCGAAAATAACCAAGATCGAGCGTCTAGGATTTACTTGTCAATAGCTCGCCTGGGAAACATCCAGAGAAGTCAAAGATAGTGCTTCCATACTAATTGCCAGGCGCTGAGACGAATGCCGCCAAGATCAAGCGTCTAAGACTTACGGTTCAAGAATTAGCCTCAGAAACAGTGGGAAACAGTGCTTCTATACTAATTGCCAGGCGCTGAGACGAATGCCGCCAAGATCGAGCGTCTATGACTTACGGTTCAAGAATTAGCCTCAGAAACAGTGGTTCAAAACATGCTGCCAATAGCTCGCCTGGGAAACATCCAGAGAAGTCCAAGATAGTGTTTTTTAGACTGGCTGCCACGAGCTGAAACGAATGCAGCCAAGAGCGAGCGTCTGTGACTTACGGTTCAAGAGTTATTCACAGAAACATGGTTCTGAACTTTGCTGCCAGCCGCGAAAGCGAAAGTAACCAAGATCGAGCGTCTAGGATTTACTTGTGAATAGCTCGCCTGGGAAACATCCAGAGAAGTCAAAGACAGTGCTTCTATACTAATTGCCAGGCGCTGAGACGAATGCCGCCAAGATCAAGCGTCTAAGACTTACGGTTCAAGAATTAGCCTCAGAAACAGTGGTTCTGAACATGCTGCCAATAGCTCGCCTGGGAAACATCCAGAGAAGTCCAAGATAGTGTTTTTTTAGACTGGCTGCCACGAGCTGAAACGAATGCAGCCAAGAGCGAGCGTCTGTGACTTACGGTTCAAGAGTTATTCACAGAAACATGGTTCTGAACTTTGCTGCCAGCCGCGAAAGCGAAAGTAACCAAGATCGAGCGTCTAGGATTTACTTGTGAATAGCTCGCCTGGGAAACTTTCAGATAAGTCAAAGACAGTGCTTCTATACTAATTGCCAGGCGCTGAGACGAATGCCGCCAAGATCAAGCGTCTAAGACTTACGGTTCAAGAATTAGCCTCAGAAACAGTGGGAAACAGTGCTTCTATACTAATTGCCAGGCGCTGAGACGAATGCCGCCAAGATCGAGCGTCTATGACTTACGGTTCAAGAATTAGCCTCAGAAACAGTGGTTCTGAACATGCTGCCAATAGCTCGCCTGGGAAACATCCAGAGAAGTCCAAGATAGTGTTTTTTAGACTGGCTGCCACGAGCTGAAACGAATGCAGCCCAGAGCGAGAGTCTGTGACTTACGGTTCAAGAGTTATTCACAGAAACATGGTTCTGAACTTTGCTGCCAGCCGCGAAAGCGAAAGTAACCAAGATCGAGCGTCTAGGATTTACTTGTGAATAGCTCGCCTGGGAAACATCCAGAGAAGTCAAAGACAGTGCTTCTATACTAATTGCCAGGCGCTGAGACGAATGCCGCCAAGATCAAGCGTCTAAGACTTACGGTTCAAGAATTAGCCTCAGAAACAGTGGTTCTGAACATGCTGCTAATAGCTCGCCTGGGAAGCATCCAGAGAAGTCCAATATAGTGTTTTTTAGACTGGCTGCCACGAGCTGAAACGAATGCAACCAAGAGCGAGCGTCTGTGACTTACGATTCAAGAGTTATTCACAGAAACATGGTTCTGAACTTTGCTGCCAGCCGCGAAAGCGAAAGTAACCAAGATCGAGCGTCTAGGATTTACTTGTGAATAGCTCGCCTGGGAAACTTTCAGATAAGTCAAAGACAGTGCTTCTATACTAATTGCCAGGCGCTGAGACGAATGCCGCCAAGATCAAGCGTCTAAGACTTACGGTTCAAGAATTAGCCTCAGAAACAGTGGGAAACAGTGCTTCTATACTAATTGCCAGGCGCTGAGACGAATGCCGCCAAGATCGAGCGTCTATGACTTACGGTTCAAGAATTAGCCTCAGAAACAGTGGTTTTGAACATGCTGCCAATAGCTCGCCTGGGAAACATCCAGAGAAGTCCAAGATAGTGTTTTTTTAGACTGGCTGCCACGAGCTGAAACGAATGCAGCCAAGAGCGAGCGTCTGTGACTTACGGTTCAAAAGTTATTCACATAAACATGGTTCTGAACTTTGCTGCCAGCCGCGAAAGCGAAAGCAACCAAGATCGAGCGTCTAGGATTTACTTGTGAATAGCTCGCCTGGAAAACATCCAGAGAAGTCAAAGACAGTGCAGCTATACTAATTGCCAGGCGCTGAGACGAATGCCGCCAAGATCAAGCGTCTAAGACTTACGGTTCAAGAATTAGCCTCAGAAACAGTGGGAAACAGTGCTTCTATACTAATTGCCAGGCGCTGAGACGAATGCCGCCAAGATCGAGCGTCTATGACTTACGGTTCAAGAATTAGCCTCAGAAACAGTGGTTCTGAACATGCTGCCAATAGCTCGTCTGGGAAACATCCAGAGAAGTCCAAGATAGTGTTTTTTAGACTGGCTGCCACGAGCTGAAACGAATGCAGCCCAGAGCGAGAGTCTGTGACTTACGGTTCAAGAGTTATTCACAGAAACATGGTTCTGAACTTTGCTGCCAGCCGCGAAAGCGAAAGTAACCAAGATCGAGCGTCTAGGATTTACTTGTGAATAGCTCGCCTGGGAAACATCCAGAGAAGTCAAAGACAGTGCTTCTATACTAATTGCCAGGCGCTGAGACGAATGCCGCCAAGATCAAGCGTCTAAGACTTACGGTTCAAGAATTAGCCTCAGAAACAGTGGTTCTGAACATGCTGCTAATAGCTCGCCTGGGAAGCATCCAGAGAAGTCCAATATAGTGTTTTTTAGACTGGCTGCCACGAGCTGAAACGAATGCAACCAAGAGCGAGCGTCTGTGACTTACGATTCAAGAGTTATTCACAGAAACATGGTTCTGAACTTTGCTGCCAGCCGCGAAAGCGAAAGTAACCAAGATCGAGCGTCTAGGATTTACTTGTGAATAGCTCGCCTGGGAAACATCCAGAGAAGTCAAAGACAGTGCTTCTATACTAATTGCCAGGCGCTGAGACGAATGCCGCCAAGATCAAGCGTCTAAGACTTACGGTTCAAGAATTAGCCTCAGAAACAGTGGGAAACAGTGCTTCTATACTAATTGCCAGGCGCTGAGACGAATGCCGCCAAGATCGAGCGTCTATGACTTACGGTTCAAGAATTAGCCTCAGAAACAGTGGTTCAAAACATGCTGCCAATAGCTCGCCTGGGAAACATCCAGAGAAGTCCAAGATAGTGTTTTTTAGACTGGCTGCCACGAGCTGAAACGAATGCAGCCAAGAGCGAGCGTCTGTGACTTACGGTTCAAGAGTTATTCACAGAAACATGGTTCGGAACTTTGCTGCCAGCCGCGAAAGCGAAAATAACCAAGATCGAGCGTCTAGGATTTACTTGTCAATAGCTCGCCTGGGAAACATCCAGAGAAGTCAAAGACAGTGCTTCTATACTAATTGCCAGGCGCTGAGACGAATGCCGCCAAGATCAAGCGTCTAAGACTTACGGTTCAAGAATTAGCCTCAGAAACAGTGGTTCTGAACATGCTGCCAATAGCTCGCCTGGGAAACATCCAGAGAAGTCCAAGATAGTGTTTTTTTTAGACTGGCTGCCACGAGCTGAAACGAATGCAGCCAAGAGCGAGCGTCTGTGACTTACGGTTCAAAAGTTATTCACATAAACATGGTTCTGAACTTTGCTGCCAGCCGCGAAAGCGAAAGCAACCAAGATCGAGCGTCTAGGATTTACTTGTGAATAGCTCGCCTGGAAAACATCCAGAGAAGTCAAAGACAGTGCAGCTATACTAATTGCCAGGCGCTGAGACGAATGCCGCAAGGATCAAGCGTCTAAGACTTACGGTTCAAGAATTAGCCTCAGAAACAGTGGGAAACAGTGCTTCTATACTAATTGCCAGGCGCTGAGACGAATGCCGCCAAGATCGAGCGTCTATGACTTACGGTTCAAGAATTAGCCTCAGAAACAGTGGTTCAAAACATGCTGCCAATAGCTCGCCTGGGAAACATCCAGAGAAGTCCAAGATAGTGTTTTTTAGACTGGCTGCCACGAGCTGAAACGAATGCAGCCAAGAGCGAGCGTCTGTGACTTACGGTTCAAGAGTTATTCACAGAAACATGGTTCGGAACTTTGCTGCCAGCCGCGAAAGCGAAAATAACCAAGATCGAGCGTCTAGGATTTACTTGTCAATAGCTCGCCTGGGAAACATCCAGAGAAGTCAAAGACAGTGCTTCTATACTAATTGCCAGGCGCTGAGACGAATGCCGCCAAGATCAAGCGTCTAAGACTTACGGTTCAAGAATTAGCCTCAGAAACAGTGGTTCTGAACATGCTGCCAATAGCTCGCCTGGGAAACATCCAGAGAAGTCCAAGATAGTGTTTTTTTTAGACTGGCTGCCACGAGCTGAAACGAATGCAGCCAAGAGCGAGCGTCTGTGACTTACGGTTCAAAAGTTATTCACATAAACATGGTTCTGAACTTTGCTGCCAGCCGCGAAAGCGAAAGCAACCAAGATCGAGCGTCTAGGATTTACTTGTGAATAGCTCGCCTGGAAAACATCCAGAGAAGTCAAAGACAGTGCAGCTATACTAATTGCCAGGCGCTGAGACGAATGCCGCAAGGATCAAGCGTCTAAGACTTACGGTTCAAGAATTAGCCTCAGAAACAGTGGGAAACAGTGCTTCTATACTAATTGCCAGGCGCTGAGACGAATGCCGCCAAGATCGAGCGTCTATGACTTACGGTTCAAGAATTAGCCTCAGAAACAGTGGTTCTGAACATGCTGCCAATAGCTCGCCTGGGAAACATCCAGAGAAGTCCAAGATAGTGTTTTTTTAGACTGGCTGCCACGAGCTGAAACGAATGCAGCCAAGAGCGAGCGTCTGTGACTTACGGTTCAAAAGTTATTCACATAAACATGGTTCTGAACTTTGCTGCCAGCCGCGAAAGCGAAAGCAACCAAGATCGAGCGTCTAGGATTTACTTGTGAATAGCTCGCCTGGAAAACATCCAGAGAAGTCAAAGACAGTGCAGCTATACTAATTGCCAGGCGCTGAGACGAATGCCGCCAAGATCAAGCGTCTAAGACTTACGGTTCAAGAATTAGCCTCAGAAACAGTGGGAAATAGTGCTTCTATACTAATTGCCAGGCGCTGAGACGAATGCCGCCAAGATCGAGCGTCTATGACTTACGGTTCAAGAATTAGCCTCAGAAACAGTGGTTCTGAACATGCTGCCAATAGCTCGCCTGGGAAACATCCAGAGAAGTCCAAGATAGTGTTTTTTAGACTGGCTGCCACGAGCTGAAACGAATGCAGCCCAGAGCGAGAGTCTGTGACTTACGGTTCAAGAGTTATTCACAGAAACATGGTTCTGAACTTTGCTGCCAGCCGCGAAAGCGAAAGTAACCAAGATCGAGCGTCTAGGATTTACTTGTGAATAGCTCGCCTGGGAAACATCCAGAGAAGTCAAAGACAGTGCTTCTATACTAATTGCCAGGCGCTGAAACGAATGCCGCCAAGATCAAGCGTCTAAGACTTACGGTTCAAGAATTAGCCTCAGAAACAGTGGTTCTGAACATGCTGCTAATAGCTCGCCTGGGAAGCATCCAGAGAAGTCCAATATAGTGTTTTTTAGACTGGCTGCCACGAGCTGAAACGAATGCAACCAAGAGCGAGCGTCTGTGACTTACGATTCAAGAGTTATTCACAGAAACATGGTTCTGAACTTTGCTGCCAGCCGCGAAAGCGAAAGTAACCAAGATCGAGCGTCTAGGATTTACTTGTGAATAGCTCGCCTGGGAAACATCCAGAGAAGTCAAAGACAGTGCTTCTATACTAATTGCCAGGCGCTGAGACGAATGCCGCCAAGATCAAGCGTCTAAGACTTACGGTTCAAGAATTAGCCTCAGAAACAGTGGGAAACAGTGCTTCTATACTAATTGCCAGGCGCTGAGACGAATGCCGCCAAGATCGAGCGTCTATGACTTACGGTTCAAGAATTAGCCTCAGAAACAGTGGTTCAAAACATGCTGCCAATAGCTCGCCTGGGAAACATCCAGAGAAGTCCAAGATAGTGTTTTTTAGACTGGCTGCCACGAGCTGAAACGAATGCAGCCAAGAGCGAGCGTCTGTGACTTACGGTTCAAGAGTTATTCACAGAAACATGGTTCGGAACTTTGCTGCCAGCCGCGAAAGCGAAAATAACCAAGATCGAGCGTCTAGGATTTACTTGTCAATAGCTCGCCTGGGAAACATCCAGAGAAGTCAAAGACAGTGCTTCTATACTAATTGCCAGGCGCTGAGACGAATGCCGCCAAGATCAAGCGTCTAAGACTTACGGTTCAAGAATTAGCCTCAGAAACAGTGGTTCTGAACATGCTGCCAATAGCTCGCCTGGGAAACAACCAGAGAAGTCCAAGATAGTGTTTTTTTTAGACTGGCTGCCACGAGCTGAAACGAATGCAGCCAAGAGCGAGCGTCTGTGACTTACGGTTCAAAAGTTATTCACATAAACATGGTTCTGAACTTTGCTGCCAGCCGCGAAAGCAACCAAGATCGAGCGTCTAGGATTTACTTGTGAATAGCTCGCCTGGAAAACATCCAGAGAAGTCAAAGACAGTGCAGCTATACTAATTGCCAGGCGCTGAGACGAATGCCGCAAGGATCAAGCGTCTAAGACTTACGGTTCAAGAATTAGCCTCAGAAACAGTGGGAAACAGTGCTTCTATACTAATTGCCAGGCGCTGAGACGAATGCCGCCAAGATCAAGCGTCTAAGACTTACGGTTCAAGAATTAGCCTCAGAAACAGTGGGAAACAGTGCTTCTATACTAATTGCCAGGCGCTGAGACGAATGTCGCCAAGATCGAGCGTCTATGACTTACGGTTCAAGAATTAGCCTCAGAAACAGTGGTTCTGAACATGCTGCCAATAGCTCGCCTGGGAAACATCCAGAGAAGTCCAAGATAGTGTTTTTTTTAGACTGGCTGCCACGAGCTGAAACGAATGCAGCCAAGAGCGAGCGTCTGTGACTTAGGGTTCAAAAGTTATTCACATAAACATGGTTCTGAACTTTGCTGCCAGCCGCGAAAGCGAAAGCAACCAAGATCGAGCGTCTAGGATTTACTTGTGAATAGCTCGCCTGGAAAACATCCAGAGAAGTCAAAGACAGTGCAGCTATACTAATTGCCAGGCGCTGAGACGAATGCCGCAAGGATCAAGCGTCTAAGACTTACGGTTCAAGAATTAGCCTCAGAAACAGTGGGAAACAGTGCTTCTATACTAATTGCCAGGCGCTGAGACGAATGCCGCCAAGATCGAGCGTCTATGACTTACGGTTCAAGAATTAGCCTCAGAAACAGTGGTTCTGAACATGCTGCCAATAGCTCGCCTGGGAAACATCCAGAGAAGTCCAAGATAGTGTTTTTTAGACTGGCTGCCACGAGCTGAAACGAATGCAGCCCAGAGCGAGCGTCTGTGACTTACGGTTCAAGAGTTATTCACAGAAACATGGTTCTGAACTTTGCTGCCAGCCGCGAAAGCGAAAGTAACCAAGATCGAGCGTCTAGGATTTACTTGTGAATAGCTCGCCTGGGAAACATCCAGAGAAGTCAAAGACAGTGCTTCTATACTAATTGCCAGGCGCTGAGACGAATGCCGCCAAGATCAAGCGTCTAAGACTTACGGTTCAAGAATTAGCCTCAGAAACAGTGGTTCTGAACATGCTGCTAATAGCTCGCCTGGGAAGCATCCAGAGAAGTCCAATATAGTGTTTTTTAGACTGGCTGCCACGAGCTGAAACGAATGCAACCAAGAGCGAGCGTCTGTGACTTACGATTCAAGAGTTATTCACAGAAACATGGTTCTGAACTTTGCTGCCAGCCGCGAAAGTAACCAAGATCGAGCGTCTAGGATTTACTTGTCAATAGCTCGCCTGGGAAACATCCAGAGAAGTCAAAGACAGTGCTTCTATACTAATTGCCAGGCGCTGAGACGAATGCCGCCAAGATCAAGCGTCTAAGACTTACGGTTCAAGAATTAGCCTCAGAAACAGTGGGAAACAGTGCTTCTATACTAATTGCCAGGCGCTGAGACGAATGCCGCCAAGATCGAGCGTCTATGACTTACGGTTCAAGAATTAGCCTCAGAAACAGTGGTTCAAAACATGCTGCCAATAGCTCGCCTGGGAAACATCCAGAGAAGTCCAAGATAGTGTTTTTTAGACTGGCTGCCACGAGCTGAAACGAATGCAGCCAAGAGCGAGCGTCTGTGACTTACGGTTCAAGAGTTATTCACAGAAACATGGTTCGGAACTTTGCTGCCAGCCGCGAAAGCGAAAATAACCAAGATCGAGCGTCTAGGATTTACTTGTCAATAGCTCGCCTGGGAAACATCCAGAGAAGTCAAAGACAGTGCTTCTATACTAATTGCCAGGCGCTGAGACGAATGCCGCCAAGATCAAGCGTCTAAGACTTACGGTTCAAGAATTAGCCTCAGAAACAGTGGTTCTGAACATGCTGCCAATAGCTCGCCTGGGAAACATCCAGAGAAGTCCAAGATAGTGTTTTTTTTTAGACTGGCTGCCACGAGCTGAAACGAATGCAGCCAAGAGCGAGCGTCTGTGACTTACGGTTCAAAAGTTATTCACATAAACATGGTTCTGAACTTTGCTGCCAGCCGCGAAAGCGAAAGCAACCAAGATCGAGCGTCTAGGATTTACTTGTGAATAGCTCGCCTGGAAAACATCCAGAGAAGTCAAAGACAGTGCAGCTATACTAATTGCCAGGCGCTGAGACGAATGCCGCAAGGATCAAGCGTCTAAGACTTACGGTTCAAGAATTAGCCTCAGAAACAGTGGGAAACAGTGCTTCTATACTAATTGCCAGGCGCTGAGACGAATGCCGCCAAGATCGAGCGTCTATGACTTACGGTTCAAGAATTAGCCTCAGAAACAGTGGTTCTGAACATGCTGCCAATAGCTCGCCTGGGAAACATCCAGAGAAGTCCAAGATAGTGTTTTTTAGACTGGCTGCCACGAGCTGAAACGAATGCAGCCCAGAGCGAGAGTCTGTGACTTACGGTTCAAGAGTTATTCACAGAAACATGGTTCTGAACTTTGCTGCCAGCCGCGAAAGCGAAAGTAACCAAGATCGAGCGTCTAGGATTTACTTGTGAATAGCTCGCCTGGGAAACATCCAGAGAAGTCAAAGACAGTGCTTCTATACTAATTGCCAGGCGCTGAGACGAATGCCGCCAAGATCAAGCGTCTAAGACTTACGGTTCAAGAATTAGCCTCAGAAACAGTGGTTCTGAACATGCTGCTAATAGCTCGCCTGGGAAGCATCCAGAGAAGTCCAATATAGTGTTTTTTAGACTGGCTGCCACGAGCTGAAACGAATGCAACCAAGAGCGAGCGTCTGTGACTTACGATTCAAGAGTTATTCACAGAAACATGGTTCTGAACTTTGCTGCCAGCCGCGAAAGCGAAAGTAACCAAGATCGAGCGTCTAGGATTTACTTGTGAATAGCTCGCCTGGGAAACATCCAGAGAAGTCAAAGACAGTGCTTCTATACTAATTGCCAGGCGCTGAGACGAATGCCGCCAAGATCAAGCGTCTAAGACTTACGGTTCAAGAATTAGCCTCAGAAACAGTGGGAAACAGTGCTTCTATACTAATTGCCAGGCGCTGAGACGAATGCCGCCAAGATCGAGCGTCTATGACTTACGGTTCAAGAATTAGCCTCAGAAACAGTGGTTCAAAACATGCTGCCAATAGCTCGCCTGGGAAACATCCAGAGAAGTCCAAGATAGTGTTTTTTAGACTGGCTGCCACGAGCTGAAACGAATGCAGCCAAGAGCGAGCGTCTGTGACTTACGGTTCAAGAGTTATTCACAGAAACATGGTTCGGAACTTTGCTGCCAGCCGCGAAAGCGAAAATAACCAAGATCGAGCGTCTAGGATTTACTTGTCAATAGCTCGCCTGGGAAACATCCAGAGAAGTCAAAGACAGTGCTTCTATACTAATTGCCAGGCGCTGAGACGAATGCCGCCAAGATCAAGCGTCTAAGACTTACGGTTCAAGAATTAGCCTCAGAAACAGTGGTTCTGAACATGCTGCCAATAGCTCGCCTGGGAAACATCCAGAGAAGTCCAAGATAGTGTTTTTTTTAGACTGGCTGCCACGAGCTGAAACGAATGCAGCCAAGAGCGAGCGTCTGTGACTTACGGTTCAAAAGTTATTCACATAAACATGGTTCTGAACTTTGCTGCCAGCCGCGAAAGCGAAAGCAACCAAGATCGAGCGTCTAGGATTTACTTGTGAATAGCTCGCCTGGAAAACATCCAGAGAAGTCAAAGACAGTGCAGCTATACTAATTGCCAGGCGCTGAGACGAATGCCGCAAGGATCAAGCGTCTAAGACTTACGGTTCAAGAATTAGCCTCAGAAACAGTGGGAAACAGTGCTTCTATACTAATTGCCAGGCGCTGAGACGAATGCCGCCAAGATCGAGCGTCTATGACTTACGGTTCAAGAATTAGCCTCAGAAACAGTGGTTCTGAACATGCTGCCAATAGCTCGCCTGGGAAACATCCAGAGAAGTCCAAGATAGTGTTTTTTTAGACTGGCTGCCACGAGCTGAAACGAATGCAGCCAAGAGCGAGCGTCTGTGACTTACGGTTCAAAAGTTATTCACATAAACATGGTTCTGAACTTTGCTGCCAGCCGCGAAAGCGAAAGCAACCAAGATCGAGCGTCTAGGATTTACTTGTGAATAGCTCGCCTGGAAAACATCCAGAGAAGTCAAAGACAGTGCAGCTATACTAATTGCCAGGCGCTGAGACGAATGCCGCAAGGATCAAGCGTCTAAGACTTACGGTTCAAGAATTAGCCTCAGAAACAGTGGGAAACAGTGCTTCTATACTAATTGCCAGGCGCTGAGACGAATGCCGCCAAGATCGAGCGTCTATGACTTACGGTTCAAGAATTAGCCTCAGAAACAGTGGTTCTGAACATGCTGCCAATAGCTCGCCTGGGAAACATCCAGAGAAGTCCAAGATAGTGTTTTTTAGACTGGCTGCCACGAGCTGAAACGAATGCAGCCCAGAGCGAGCGTCTGTGACTTACGGTTCAAGAGTTATTCACAGAAACATGGTTCTGAACTTTGCTGCCAGCCGCGAAAGCGAAAGTAACCAAGATCGAGCGTCTAGGATTTACTTGTGAATAGCTCGCCTGGGAAACATCCAGAGAAGTCAAAGACAGTGCTTCTATACTAATTGCCAGGCGCTGAGACGAATGCCGCCAAGATCAAGCGTCTAAGACTTACGGTTCAAGAATTAGCCTCAGAAACAGTGGTTCTGAACATGCTGCTAATAGCTCGCCTGGGAAGCATCCAGAGAAGTCCAATATAGTGTTTTTTAGACTGGCTGCCACGAGCTGAAACGAATGCAACCAAGAGCGAGCGTCTGTGACTTACGATTCAAGAGTTATTCACAGAAACATGGTTCTGAACTTTGCTGCCAGCCGCGAAAGCGAAAGTAACCAAGATCGAGCGTCTAGGATTTACTTGTGAATAGCTCGCCTGGGAAACATCCAGAGAAGTCAAAGACAGTGCTTCTATACTAATTGCCAGGCGCTGAGACGAATGCCGCCAAGATCAAGCGTCTAAGACTTACGGTTCAAGAATTAGCCTCAGAAACAGTGGGAAACAGTGCTTCTATACTAATTGCCAGGCGCTGAGACGAATGCCGCCAAGATCGAGCGTCTATGACTTACGGTTCAAGAATTAGCCTCAGAAACAGTGGTTCAAAACATGCTGCCAATAGCTCGCCTGGGAAACATCCAGAGAAGTCCAAGATAGTGTTTTTTAGACTGGCTGCCACGAGCTGAAACGAATGCAGCCAAGAGAGAGCGTCTGTGACTTACGGTTCAAGAGTTATTCACAGAAACATGGTTCGGAACTTTGCTGCCAGCCGCGAAAGCGAAAATAACCAAGATCGAGCGTCTAGGATTTACTTGTCAATAGCTCGCCTGGGAAACATCCAGAGAAGTCAAAGACAGTGCTTCTATACTAATTGCCAGGCGCTGAGACGAATGCCGCCAAGATCGAGCGTCTATGACTTACGGTTCAAGAATTAGCCTCAGAAACAGTGGTTCTGAACATGCTGCCAATAGCTCGCCTGGGAAACATCCAGAGAAGTCCAAGATAGTGTTTTTTTTAGACTGGCTGCCACGAGCTGAAACGAATGCAGCCAAGAGCGAGCGTCTGTGACTTACGGTTCAAAAGTTATTCACATAAACATGGTTCTGAACTTTGCTGCCAGCCGCGAAAGCGAAAGCAACCAAGATCGAGCGTCTAGGATTTACTTGTGAATAGCTCGCCTGGAAAACATCCAGAGAAGTCAAAGACAGTGCAGCTATACTAATTGCCAGGCGCTGAGACGAATGTCGCCAAGATCAAGCGTCTAAGACTTACGGTTCAAGAATTAGCCTCAGAAACAGTGGGAAACAGTGCTTCTATACTAATTGCCAGGCGCTGAGACGAATGCCGCCAAGATCGAGCGTCTATGACTTACGGTTCAAGAATTAGCCTCAGAAACAGTTGTTCTGAACATGCTGCTAATAGCTCGCCTGGGAAACATCCAGAGAAGTCCAATATAGTGTTTTTTAGACTGGCTGCCACGAGCTGAAACGAATGCAACCAAGAGCGAGCGTCTGTGACTTACGATTCAAGAGTTATTCACAGAAACATGGTTCTGAACTTTGCTGCCAGCCGCGAAAGCGAAAGTAACCAAGATCGAGCGTCTAGGATTTACTTGTGAATAGCTCGCCTGGGAAACATCCAGAGAAGTCAAAGACAGTGCTTCTATACTAATTGCCAGGCGCTGAGACGAATGCCGCCAAGATCGAGCGTCTATGACTTACGGTTCAAGAATTAGCCTCAGAAACAGTGGGAAACAGTGCTTCTATACTAATTGCCAGGCGCTGAGACGAATGCCGCCAAGATCGAGCGTCTATGACTTACGGTTCAAGAATTAGCCTCAGAAACAGTGGTTCTGAACATGCTGCCAATAGCTCGCCTGGGAAACATCCAGAGAAGTCCAAGATAGTGTTTTTTTAGACTGGCTGCCACGAGCTGAAACGAATGCAGCCAAGAGCGAGCGTCTGTGACTTACGGTTCAAGAGTTATTCACAGAAACATGGTTCTGAACTTTGCTGCCAGCCGCGAAAGCGAAAGT
>NW_027462492.1:0-51030 GCF_050947455.1 Rhinoderma darwinii
CTCTGGATGTTTCCCAGGCGAGTTATTGACAAGTAAATCCTAGACGCTCGATCTTGGTTATTTTCGCTTTCGCGGCTGGCAGTAAAAGAACCATGTTTCTGTGAATAACTCCTGAACCGTAAGTCCTAGACGCTCGCTCTTGGCTGCATTCGATTCAGCTCGTGGCAGCCAGTCTAAAAAACACTATCTTGGACTTCTCTGCATGTTTCCCAGGCGAGAAATTGGCAGCATGTTCAGAACCATGTTTCTGTGAATAACTCCTGAACCGTAAGTCCTAGACGCTCGATCTTGGCGGCATTCGTCTCAGCGCCTGGCAATTAGTATAGGAGCACTGTGTTTGACTTCTCTGGATGTTTCCCAGGCGAGTTATTGACAAGTAAATCCTAGACGCTCGATCTTGGTTATTTTCGCTTTCGCGGCTGGCAGTAAAAGAACCATGTTTCTGTGAATAACTCCTGAACCGTAAGTCCTAGACGCTCGCTCTTGGCTGCATTCGATTCAGCTCGTGGCAGCCAGTCTAAAAAACACTATCTTGGACTTCTCTGCATGTTTCCCAGGCGAGAAATTGGCAGCATGTTCAGAACCATGTTTCTGTGAATAACTCCTGAACCGTAAGTCCTAGACGCTCGCTCTTGGCTGCATTCGATTCAGCTCGTGGCAGCCAGTCTAAAAAACACTATCTTGGACTTCTCTGCATGTTCCTAAGGCAAATGTTTCTAAAGCTAATTCTTGAACCGTAAGTCCTAGACGCTCGATCTTGGCGGCATTCGTCTCAGCGCCTGGCAATTAGTATAGGAGCACTGTGTTTGACTTCTCTGGATGTTTCCCAGGCGAGTTATTGACAAGTAAATCCTAGACGCTCGATCTTGGTTATTTTCGCTTTCGCGGCTGGCAGTAAAAGAACCATGTTTCTGTGAATAACTCCTGAACCGTAAGTCCTAGACGCTCGCTCTTGGCTGCATTCGATTCAGCTCGTGGCAGCCAGTCTAAAAAACACTATCTTGGACTTCTCTGCATGTTTCCCAGGCGAGAAATTGGCAGCATGTTCAGAACCATGTTTCTGTGAATAACTCCTGAACCGTAAGTCCTAGACGCTCGATCTTGGCGGCATTCGTCTCAGCGCCTGGCAATTAGTATAGGAGCACTGTGTTTGACTTCTCTGGATGTTTCCCAGGCGAGTTATTGACAAGTAAATCCTAGACGCTCGATCTTGGTTATTTTCGCTTTCGCGGCTGGCAGTAAAAGAACCATGTTTCTGTGAATAACTCCTGAACCGTAAGTCCTAGACGCTCGCTCTTGGCTGCATTCGATTCAGCTCGTGGCAGCCAGTCTAAAAAACACTATCTTGGACTTCTCTGCATGTTTCCCAGGCGAGAAATTGGCAGCATGTTCAGAACCATGTTTCTGTGAATAACTCCTGAACCGTAAGTCCTAGACGCTCGCTCTTGGCTGCATTCGATTCAGCTCGTGGCAGCCAGTCTAAAAAACACTATCTTGGACTTCTCTGCATGTTTCCCAGGCGAGAAATTGGCAGCATGTTCAGAACCATGTTTCTGTGAATAACTCCTGAACCGTAAGTCCTAGACGCTCGCTCTTGGCTGCATTCGATTCAGCTCGTGGCAGCCAGTCTAAAAAACACTATCTTGGACTTCTCTGCATGTTTCCCAGGCGAGAAATTGGCAGCATGTTCAGAACCATGTTTCTGTGAATAACTCCTGAACCGTAAGTCCTAGACGCTCGCTCTTGGCTGCATTCGATTCAGCTCGTGGCAGCCAGTCTAAAAAACACTATCTTGGACTTCTCTGCATGTTTCCCAGGCGAGCAATTGGCAGCATGTTCAGAACCATGTTTCTGTGAATAACTCCTGAACCGTAAGTCCTAGACGCTCGCTCTTGGCTGCATTCGATTCAGCTCGTGGCAGCCAGTCTAAAAAACACTATCTTGGACTTCTCTGCATGTTTCCCAGGCGAGAAATTGGCAGCATGTTCAGAACCATGTTTCTGTGAATAACTCCTGAACCGTAAGTCCTAGACGCTCGCTCTTGGCTGCATTCGATTCAGCTCGTGGCAGCCAGTCTAAAAAACACTATCTTGGACTTCTCTGCATGTTCCTAAGGCAAATGTTTCTAAAGCTAATTCTTGAACCGTAAGTCCTAGACGCTCGATCTTGGCGGCATTCGTCTCAGCGCCTGGCAATTAGTATAGGAGCACTGTGTTTGACTTCTCTGGATGTTTCCCAGGCGAGTTATTGACAAGTAAATCCTAGACGCTCGATCTTGGTTATTTTCGCTTTCGCGGCTGGCAGTAAAAGAACCATGTTTCTGTGAATAACTCCTGAACCGTAAGTCCTAGACGCTCGCTCTTGGCTGCATTCGATTCAGCTCGTGGCAGCCAGTCTAAAAAACACTATCTTGGACTTCTCTGCATGTTTCCCAGGCGAGAAATTGGCAGCATGTTCAGAACCATGTTTCTGTGAATAACTCCTGAACCGTAAGTCCTAGACGCTCGCTCTTGGCTGCATTCGATTCAGCTCGTGGCAGCCAGTCTAAAAAACACTATCTTGGACTTCTCTGCATGTTTCCCAGGCGAGAAATTGGCAGCATGTTCAGAACCATGTTTCTGTGAATAACTCCTGAACCGTAAGTCCTAGACGCTCGCTCTTGGCTGCATTCGATTCAGCTCGTGGCAGCCAGTCTAAAAAACACTATCTTGGACTTCTCTGCATGTTTCCCAGGCGAGAAATTGGCAGCATGTTCAGAACCATGTTTCTGTGAATAACTCCTGAACCGTAAGTCCTAGACGCTCGCTCTTGGCTGCATTCGATTCAGCTCGTGGCAGCCAGTCTAAAAAACACTATCTTGGACTTCTCTGCATGTTTCCCAGGCGAGCAATTGGCAGCATGTTCAGAACCATGTTTCTGTGAATAACTCCTGAACCGTAAGTCCTAGACGCTCGCTCTTGGCTGCATTCGATTCAGCTCGTGGCAGCCAGTCTAAAAAACACTATCTTGGACTTCTCTGCATGTTTCCCAGGCGAGAAATTGGCAGCATGTTCAGAACCATGTTTCTGTGAATAACTCCTGAACCGTAAGTTCTAGACGCTCGCTCTTGGCTGCATTCGATTCAGCTCGTGGCAGCCAGTCTAAAAAACACTATCTTGGACTTCTCTGCATGTTTCCCAGGCGAGAAATTGGCAGCATGTTCAGAACCATGTTTCTGTGAATAACTCCTGAACCGTAAGTCCTAGACGCTCGCTCTTGGCTGCATTCGATTCAGCTCGTGGCAGCCAGTCTAAAAAACACTATCTTGGACTTCTCTGCATGTTCCTAAGGCAAATGTTTCTAAAGCTAATTCTTGAACCGTAAGTCCTAGACGCTCGATCTTGGCGGCATTCGTCTCAGCGCCTGGCAATTAGTATAGGAGCACTGTGTTTGACTTCTCTGGATGTTTCCCAGGCGAGTTATTGACAAGTAAATCCTAGACGCTCGATCTTGGTTATTTTCGCTTTCGCGGCTGGCAGTAAAAGAACCATGTTTCTGTGAATAACTCCTGAACCGTAAGTCCTAGACGCTCGCTCTTGGCTGCATTCGATTCAGCTCGTGGCAGCCAGTCTAAAAAACACTATCTTGGACTTCTCTGCATGTTTCCCAGGCGAGAAATTGGCAGCATGTTCAGAACCATGTTTCTGTGAATAACTCCTGAACCGTAAGTCCTAGACGCTCGCTCTTGGCTGCATTCGATTCAGCTCGTGGCAGCCAGTCTAAAAAACACTATCTTGGACTTCTCTGCATGTTCCTAAGGCAAATGTTTCTAAAGCTAATTCTTGAACCGTAAGTCCTAGACGCTCGATCTTGGCGGCATTCGTCTCAGCGCCTGGCAATTAGTATAGGAGCACTGTGTTTGACTTCTCTGGATGTTTCCCAGGCGAGTTATTGACAAGTAAATCCTAGACGCTCGATCTTGGTTATTTTCGCTTTCGCGGCTGGCAGTAAAAGAACCATGTTTCTGTGAATAACTCCTGAACCGTAAGTCCTAGACGCTCGCTCTTGGCTGCATTCGATTCAGCTCGTGGCAGCCAGTCTAAAAAACACTATCTTGGACTTCTCTGCATGTTTCCCAGGCGAGAAATTGGCAGCATGTTCAGAACCATGTTTCTGTGAATAACTCCTGAACCGTAAGTCCTAGACGCTCGCTCTTGGCTGCATTCGATTCAGCTCGTGGCAGCCAGTCTAAAAAACACTATCTTGGACTTCTCTGCATGTTTCCCAGGCGAGAAATTGGCAGCATGTTCAGAACCATGTTTCTGTGAATAACTCCTGAACCGTAAGTCCTAGACGCTCGCTCTTGGCTGCATTCGATTCAGCTCGTGGCAGCCAGTCTAAAAAACACTATCTTGGACTTCTCTGCATGTTTCCCAGGCGAGAAATTGGCAGCATGTTCAGAACCATGTTTCTGTGAATAACTCCTGAACCGTAAGTCCTAGACGCTCGCTCTTGGCTGCATTCGATTCAGCTCGTGGCAGCCAGTCTAAAAAACACTATCTTGGACTTCTCTGCATGTTTCCCAGGCGAGCAATTGGCAGCATGTTCAGAACCATGTTTCTGTGAATAACTCCTGAACCGTAAGTCCTAGACGCTCGCTCTTGGCTGCATTCGATTCAGCTCGTGGCAGCCAGTCTAAAAAACACTATCTTGGACTTCTCTGCATGTTTCCCAGGCGAGAAATTGGCAGCATGTTCAGAACCATGTTTCTGTGAATAACTCCTGAACCGTAAGTCCTAGACGCTCGCTCTTGGCTGCATTCGATTCAGCTCGTGGCAGCCAGTCTAAAAAACACTATCTTGGACTTCTCTGCATGTTTCCCAGGCGAGAAATTGGCAGCATGTTCAGAACCATGTTTCTGTGAATAACTCCTGAACCGTAAGTCCTAGACGCTCGATCTTGGCGGCATTCGTCTCAGCGCCTGGCAATTAGTATAGGAGCACTGTGTTTGACTTCTCTGGATGTTTCCCAGGCGAGTTATTGACAAGTAAATCCTAGACGCTCGATCTTGGTTATTTTCGCTTTCGCGGCTGGCAGTAAAAGAACCATGTTTCTGTGAATAACTCCTGAACCGTAAGTCCTAGACGCTCGCTCTTGGCTGCATTCGATTCAGCTCGTGGCAGCCAGTCTAAAAAACACTATCTTGGACTTCTCTGCATGTTTCCCAGGCGAGAAATTGGCAGCATGTTCAGAACCATGTTTCTGTGAATAACTCCTGAACCGTAAGTCCTAGACGCTCGCTCTTGGCTGCATTCGATTCAGCTCGTGGCAGCCAGTCTAAAAAACACTATCTTGGACTTCTCTGCATGTTTCCCAGGCGAGAAATTGGCAGCATGTTCAGAACCATGTTTCTGTGAATAACTCCTGAACCGTAAGTCCTAGACGCTCGCTCTTGGCTGCATTCGATTCAGCTCGTGGCAGCCAGTCTAAAAAACACTATCTTGGACTTCTCTGCATGTTTCCCAGGCGAGCAATTGGCAGCATGTTCAGAACCATGTTTCTGTGAATAACTCCTGAACCGTAAGTCCTAGACGCTCGCTCTTGGCTGCATTCGATTCAGCTCGTGGCAGCCAGTCTAAAAAACACTATCTTGGACTTCTCTGCATGTTTCCCAGGCGAGAAATTGGCAGCATGTTCAGAACCATGTTTCTGTGAATAACTCCTGAACCGTAAGTCCTAGACGCTCGCTCTTGGCTGCATTCGATTCAGCTCGTGGCAGCCAGTCTAAAAAACACTATCTTGGACTTCTCTGCATGTTTCCCAGGCGAGCAATTGGCAGCATGTTCAGAACCATGTTTCTGTGAATAACTCCTGAACCGTAAGTCCTAGACGCTCGCTCTTGGCTGCATTCGATTCAGCTCGTGGCAGCCAGTCTAAAAAACACTATCTTGGACTTCTCTGCATGTTTCCCAGGCGAGAAATTGGCAGCATGTTCAGAACCATGTTTCTGTGAATAACTCCTGAACCGTAAGTCCTAGACGCTCGCTCTTGGCTGCATTCGATTCAGCTCGTGGCAGCCAGTCTAAAAAACACTATCTTGGACTTCTCTGCATGTTCCTAAGGCAAATGTTTCTAAAGCTAATTCTTGAACCGTAAGTCCTAGACGCTCGATCTTGGCGGCATTCGTCTCAGCGCCTGGCAATTAGTATAGGAGCACTGTGTTTGACTTCTCTGGATGTTTCCCAGGCGAGTTATTGACAAGTAAATCCTAGACGCTCGATCTTGGTTATTTTCGCTTTCGCGGCTGGCAGTAAAAGAACCATGTTTCTGTGAATAACTCCTGAACCGTAAGTCCTAGACGCTCGCTCTTGGCTGCATTCGATTCAGCTCGTGGCAGCCAGTCTAAAAAACACTATCTTGGACTTCTCTGCATGTTTCCCAGGCGAGCAATTGGCAGCATGTTCAGAACCATGTTTCTGTGAATAACTCCTGAACCGTAAGTCCTAGACGCTCGCTCTTGGCTGCATTCGATTCAGCTCGTGGCAGCCAGTCTAAAAAACACTATCTTGGACTTCTCTGCATGTTTCCCAGGCGAGCAATTGGCAGCATGTTCAGAACCATGTTTCTGTGAATAACTCCTGAACCGTAAGTCCTAGACGCTCGCTCTTGGCTGCATTCGATTCAGCTCGTGGCAGCCAGTCTAAAAAACACTATCTTGGACTTCTCTGCATGTTCCTAAGGCAAATGTTTCTAAAGCTAATTCTTGAACCGTAAGTCCTAGACGCTCGATCTTGGCGGCATTCGTCTCAGCGCCTGGCAATTAGTATAGGAGCACTGTGTTTGACTTCTCTGGATGTTTCCCAGGCGAGTTATTGACAAGTAAATCCTAGACGCTCGATCTTGGTTATTTTCGCTTTTGCGGCTGGCAGTAAAAGAACCATGTTTCTGTGAATAACTCCTGAACCGTAAGTCCTAGACGCTCGCTCTTGGCTGCATTCGATTCAGCTCGTGGCAGCCAGTCTAAAAAACACTATCTTGGACTTCTCTGCATGTTTCCCAGGCGAGAAATTGGCAGCATGTTCAGAAACCATGTTTCTGTGAATAACTCCTGAACCGTAAGTCCTAGACGCTCGATCTTGGCGGCATTCGTCTCAGCGCCTGGCAATTAGTATAGGAGCACTGTGTTTGACTTCTCTGGATGTTTCCCAGGCGAGTTATTGACAAGTAAATCCTAGACGCTCGATCTTGGTTATTTTCGCTTTCGCGGCTGGCAGTAAAAGAACCATGTTTCTGTGAATAACTCCTGAACCGTAAGTCCTAGACGCTCGCTCTTGGCTGCATTCGATTCAGCTCGTGGCAGCCAGTCTAAAAAACACTATCTTGGACTTCTCTGCATGTTTCCCAGGCGAGCAATTGGCAGCATGTTCAGAACCATGTTTCTGTGAATAACTCCTGAACCGTAAGTCCTAGACGCTCGCTCTTGGCTGCATTCGATTCAGCTCGTGGCAGCCAGTCTAAAAAACACTATCTTGGACTTCTCTGCATGTTTCCCAGGCGAGAAATTGGCAGCATGTTCAGAACCATGTTTCTGTGAATAACTCCTGAACCGTAAGTCCTAGACGCTCGCTCTTGGCTGCATTCGATTCAGCTCGTGGCAGCCAGTCTAAAAAACACTATCTTGGACTTCTCTGCATGTTCCTAAGGCAAATGTTTCTAAAGCTAATTCTTGAACCGTAAGTCCTAGACGCTCGATCTTGGCGGCATTCGTCTCAGCGCCTGGCAATTAGTATAGGAGCACTGTGTTTGACTTCTCTGGATGTTTCCCAGGCGAGTTATTGACAAGTAAATCCTAGACGCTCGATCTTGGTTATTTTCGCTTTCGCGGCTGGCAGTAAAAGAACCATGTTTCTGTGAATAACTCCTGAACCGTAAGTCCTAGACGCTCGCTCTTGGCTGCATTCGATTCAGCTCGTGGCAGCCAGTCTAAAAAACACTATCTTGGACTTCTCTGCATGTTTCCCAGGCGAGCAATTGGCAGCATGTTCAGAACCATGTTTCTGTGAATAACTCCTGAACCGTAAGTCCTAGACGCTCGCTCTTGGCTGCATTCGATTCAGCTCGTGGCAGCCAGTCTAAAAAACACTATCTTGGACTTCTCTGCATGTTTCCCAGGCGAGCAATTGGCAGCATGTTCAGAACCATGTTTCTGTGAATAACTCCTGAACCGTAAGTCCTAGACGCTCGCTCTTGGCTGCATTCGATTCAGCTCGTGGCAGCCAGTCTAAAAAACACTATCTTGGACTTCTCTGCATGTTCCTAAGGCAAATGTTTCTAAAGCTAATTCTTGAACCGTAAGTCCTAGACGCTCGATCTTGGCGGCATTCGTCTCAGCGCCTGGCAATTAGTATAGGAGCACTGTGTTTGACTTCTCTGGATGTTTCCCAGGCGAGTTATTGACAAGTAAATCCTAGACGCTCGATCTTGGTTATTTTCGCTTTTGCGGCTGGCAGTAAAAGAACCATGTTTCTGTGAATAACTCCTGAACCGTAAGTCCTAGACGCTCGCTCTTGGCTGCATTCGATTCAGCTCGTGGCAGCCAGTCTAAAAAACACTATCTTGGACTTCTCTGCATGTTTCCCAGGCGAGAAATTGGCAGCATGTTCAGAACCATGTTTCTGTGAATAACTCCTGAACCGTAAGTCCTAGACGCTCGATCTTGGCGGCATTCGTCTCAGCGCCTGGCAATTAGTATAGGAGCACTGTGTTTGACTTCTCTGGATGTTTCCCAGGCGAGTTATTGACAAGTAAATCCTAGACGCTCGATCTTGGTTATTTTCGCTTTCGCGGCTGGCAGTAAAAGAACCATGTTTCTGTGAATAACTCCTGAACCGTAAGTCCTAGACGCTCGCTCTTGGCTGCATTCGATTCAGCTCGTGGCAGCCAGTCTAAAAAACACTATCTTGGACTTCTCTGCATGTTTCCCAGGCGAGCAATTGGCAGCATGTTCAGAACCATGTTTCTGTGAATAACTCCTGAACCGTAAGTCCTAGACGCTCGCTCTTGGCTGCATTCGATTCAGCTCGTGGCAGCCAGTCTAAAAAACACTATCTTGGACTTCTCTGCATGTTTCCCAGGCGAGCAATTGGCAGCATGTTCAGAACCATGTTTCTGTGAATAACTCCTGAACCGTAAGTCCTAGACGCTCGCTCTTGGCTGCATTCGATTCAGCTCGTGGCAGCCAGTCTAAAAAACACTATCTTGGACTTCTCTGCATGTTTCCCAGGCGAGAAATTGGCAGCATGTTCAGAACCATGTTTCTGTGAATAACTCCTGAACCGTAAGTCCTAGACGCTCGCTCTTGGCTGCATTCGATTCAGCTCGTGGCAGCCAGTCTAAAAAACACTATCTTGGACTTCTCTGCATGTTTCCCAGGCGAGCAATTGGCAGCATGTTCAGAACCATGTTTCTGTGAATAACTCCTGAACCGTAAGTCCTAGACGCTCGCTCTTGGCTGCATTCGATTCAGCTCGTGGCAGCCAGTCTAAAAAACACTATCTTGGACTTCTCTGCATGTTTCCCAGGCGAGAAATTGGCAGCATGTTCAGAACCATGTTTCTGTGAATAACTCCTGAACCGTAAGCCCTAGACGCTCGCTCTTGGCTGCATTCGATTCAGCTCGTGGCAGCCAGTCTAAAAAACACTATCTTGGACTTCTCTGCATGTTCCTAAGGCAAATGTTTCTAAAGCTAATTCTTGAACCGTAAGTCCTAGACGCTCGATCTTGGCGGCATTCGTCTCAGCGCCTGGCAATTAGTATAGGAGCACTGTGTTTGACTTCTCTGGATGTTTCCCAGGCGAGTTATTGACAAGTAAATCCTAGACGCTCGATCTTGGTTATTTTCGCTTTCGCGGCTGGCAGTAAAAGAACCATGTTTCTGTGAATAACTCCTGAACCGTAAGTCCTAGACGCTCGCTCTTGGCTGCATTCGATTCAGCTCGTGGCAGCCAGTCTAAAAAACACTATCTTGGACTTCTCTGCATGTTTCCCAGGCGAGAAATTGGCAGCATGTTCAGAACCATGTTTCTGTGAATAACTCCTGAACCGTAAGTCCTAGACGCTCGCTCTTGGCTGCATTCGATTCAGCTCGTGGCAGCCAGTCTAAAAAACACTATCTTGGACTTCTCTGCATGTTCCTAAGGCAAATGTTTCTAAAGCTAATTCTTGAACCGTAAGTCCTAGACGCTCGATCTTGGCGGCATTCGTCTCAGCGCCTGGCAATTAGTATAGGAGCACTGTGTTTGACTTCTCTGGATGTTTCCCAGGCGAGTTATTGACAAGTAAATCCTAGACGCTCGATCTTGGTTATTTTCGCTTTCGCGGCTGGCAGTAAAAGAACCATGTTTCTGTGAATAACTCCTGAACCGTAAGTCCTAGACGCTCGCTCTTGGCTGCATTCGATTCAGCTCGTGGCAGCCAGTCTAAAAAACACTATCTTGGACTTCTCTGCATGTTTCCCAGGCGAGAAATTGGCAGCATGTTCAGAACCATGTTTCTGTGAATAACTCCTGAACCGTAAGTCCTAGACGCTCGCTCTTGGCTGCATTCGATTCAGCTCGTGGCAGCCAGTCTAAAAAACACTATCTTGGACTTCTCTGCATGTTCCTAAGGCAAATGTTTCTAAAGCTAATTCTTGAACCGTAAGTCCTAGACGCTCGATCTTGGCGGCATTCGTCTCAGCGCCTGGCAATTAGTATAGGAGCACTGTGTTTGACTTCTCTGGATGTTTCCCAGGCGAGTTATTGACAAGTAAATCCTAGACGCTCGATCTTGGTTATTTTCGCTTTCGCGGCTGGCAGTAAAAGAACCATGTTTCTGTGAATAACTCCTGAACCGTAAGTCCTAGACGCTCGCTCTTGGCTGCATTCGATTCAGCTCGTGGCAGCCAGTCTAAAAAACACTATCTTGGACTTCTCTGCATGTTTCCCAGGCGAGCAATTGGCAGCATGTTCAGAACCATGTTTCTGTGAATAACTCCTGAACCGTAAGTCCTAGACGCTCGCTCTTGGCTGCATTCGATTCAGCTCGTGGCAGCCAGTCTAAAAAACACTATCTTGGACTTCTCTGCATGTTTCCCAGGCGAGCAATTGGCAGCATGTTCAGAACCATGTTTCTGTGAATAACTCCTGAACCGTAAGTCCTAGACGCTCGCTCTTGGCTGCATTCGATTCAGCTCGTGGCAGCCAGTCTAAAAAACACTATCTTGGACTTCTCTGCATGTTCCTAAGGCAAATGTTTCTAAAGCTAATTCTTGAACCGTAAGTCCTAGACGCTCGATCTTGGCGGCATTCGTCTCAGCGCCTGGCAATTAGTATAGGAGCACTGTGTTTGACTTCTCTGGATGTTTCCCAGGCGAGTTATTGACAAGTAAATCCTAGACGCTCGATCTTGGTTATTTCGCTTTTGCGGCTGGCAGTAAAAGAACCATGTTTCTGTGAATAACTCCTGAACCGTAAGTCCTAGACGCTCGCTCTTGGCTGCATTCGATTCAGCTCGTGGCAGCCAGTCTAAAAAACACTATCTTGGACTTCTCTGCATGTTTCCCAGGCGAGAAATTGGCAGCATGTTCAGAACCATGTTTCTGTGAATAACTCCTGAACCGTAAGTCCTAGACGCTCGATCTTGGCGGCATTCGTCTCAGCGCCTGGCAATTAGTATAGGAGCACTGTGTTTGACTTCTCTGGATGTTTCCCAGGCGAGTTATTGACAAGTAAATCCTAGACGCTCGATCTTGGTTATTTTCGCTTTCGCGGCTGGCAGTAAAAGAACCATGTTTCTGTGAATAACTCCTGAACCGTAAGTCCTAGACGCTCGCTCTTGGCTGCATTCGATTCTGCTCGTGGCAGCCAGTCTAAAAAACACTATCTTGGACTTCTCTGCATGTTTCCCAGGCGAGAAATTGGCAGCATGTTCAGAACCATGTTTCTGTGAATAACTCCTGAACCGTAAGTCCTAGACGCTCGCTCTTGGCTGCATTCGATTCAGCTCGTGGCAGCCAGTCTAAAAAACACTATCTTGGACTTCTCTGCATGTTTCCCAGGCGAGAAATTGGCAGCATGTTCAGAACCATGTTTCTGTGAATAACTCCTGAACCGTAAGTCCTAGACGCTCGCTCTTGGCTGCATTCGATTCAGCTCGTGGCAGCCAGTCTAAAAAACACTATCTTGGACTTCTCTGCATGTTTCCCAGGCGAGCAATTGGCAGCATGTTCAGAACCATGTTTCTGTGAATAACTCCTGAACCGTAAGTCCTAGACGCTCGCTCTTGGCTGCATTCGATTCAGCTCGTGGCACCCAGTCTAAAAAACACTATCTTGGACTTCTCTGCATGTTTCCCAGGCGAGAAATTGGCAGCATGTTCAGAACCATGTTTCTGTGAATAACTCCTGAACCGTAAGTCCTAGACGCTCGCTCTTGGCTGCATTCGATTCAGCTCGTGGCAGCCAGTCTAAAAAACACTATCTTGGACTTCTCTGCATGTTTCCCAGGCGAGCAATTGGCAGCATGTTCAGAACCATGTTTCTGTGAATAACTCCTGAACCGTAAGTCCTAGACGCTCGCTCTTGGCTGCATTCGATTCAGCTCGTGGCAGCCAGTCTAAAAAACACTATCTTGGACTTCTCTGCATGTTTCCCAGGCGAGAAATTGGCAGCATGTTCAGAACCATGTTTCTGTGAATAACTCCTGAACCGTAAGTCCTAGACGCTCGATCTTGGCGGCATTCGTCTCAGCGCCTGGCAATTAGTATAGGAGCACTGTGTTTGACTTCTCTGGATGTTTCCCAGGCGAGTTATTGACAAGTAAATCCTAGACGCTCGATCTTGGTTATTTTCGCTTTCGCGGCTGGCAGTAAAAGAACCATGTTTCTGTGAATAACTCCTGAACCGTAAGTCCTAGACGCTCGCTCTTGGCTGCATTCGATTCAGCTCGTGGCAGCCAGTCTAAAAAACACTATCTTGGACTTCTCTGCATGTTTCCCAGGCGAGAAATTGGCAGCATGTTCAGAACCATGTTTCTGTGAATAACTCCTGAACCGTAAGTCCTAGACGCTCGATCTTGGCGGCATTCGTCTCAGCGCCTGGCAATTAGTATAGGAGCACTGTGTTTGACTTCTCTGGATGTTTCCCAGGCGAGTTATTGACAAGTAAATCCTAGACGCTCGATCTTGGTTATTTTCGCTTTCGCGGCTGGCAGTAAAAGAACCATGTTTCTGTGAATAACTCCTGAACCGTAAGTCCTAGACGCTCGCTCTTGGCTGCATTCGATTCAGCTCGTGGCAGCCAGTCTAAAAAACACTATCTTGGACTTCTCTGCATGTTTCCCAGGCGAGCAATTGGCAGCATGTTCAGAACCATGTTTCTGTGAATAACTCCTGAACCGTAAGTCCTAGACGCTCGCTCTTGGCTGCATTCGATTCAGCTCGTGGCAGCCAGTCTAAAAAACACTATCTTGGACTTCTCTGCATGTTTCCCAGGCGAGAAATTGGCAGCATGTTCAGAACCATGTTTCTGTGAATAACTCCTGAACCGTAAGTCCTAGACGCTCGCTCTTGGCTGCATTCGATTCAGCTCGTGGCAGCCAGTCTAAAAAACACTATCTTGGACTTCTCTGCATGTTTCCCAGGCGAGAAATTGGCAGCATGTTCAGAACCATGTTTCTGTGAATAACTCCTGAACCGTAAGTCCTAGACGCTCGCTCTTGGCTGCATTCGATTCAGCTCGTGGCAGCCAGTCTAAAAAACACTATCTTGGACTTCTCTGCATGTTTCCCAGGCGAGAAATTGGCAGCATGTTCAGAACCATGTTTCTGTGAATAACTCCTGAACCGTAAGTCCTAGACGCTCGATCTTGGCGGCATTCGTCTCAGCGCCTGGCAATTAGTATAGGAGCACTGTGTTTGACTTCTCTGGATGTTTCCCAGGCGAGTTATTGACAAGTAAATCCTAGACGCTCGATCTTGGTTATTTTCGCTTTCGCGGCTGGCAGTAAAAGAACCATGTTTCTGTGAATAACTCCTGAACCGTAAGTCCTAGACGCTCGCTCTTGGCTGCATTCGATTCAGCTCGTGGCAGCCAGTCTAAAAAACACTATCTTGGACTTCTCTGCATGTTTCCCAGGCGAGCAATTGGCAGCATGTTCAGAACCATGTTTCTGTGAATAACTCCTGAACCGTAAGTCCTAGACGCTCGCTCTTGGCTGCATTCGATTCAGCTCGTGGCAGCCAGTCTAAAAAACACTATCTTGGACTTCTCTGCATGTTTCCCAGGCGAGAAATTGGCAGCATGTTCAGAACCATGTTTCTGTGAATAACTCCTGAACCGTAAGTCCTAGACGCTCGCTCTTGGCTGCATTCGATTCAGCTCGTGGCAGCCAGTCTAAAAAACACTATCTTGGACTTCTCTGCATGTTTCCCAGGCGAGCAATTGGCAGCATGTTCAGAACCATGTTTCTGTGAATAACTCCTGAACCGTAAGTCCTAGACGCTCGCTCTTGGCTGCATTCGATTCAGCTCGTGGCAGCCAGTCTAAAAAACACTATCTTGGACTTCTCTGCATGTTTCCCAGGCGAGAAATTGGCAGCATGTTCAGAACCATGTTTCTGTGAATAACTCCTGAACCGTAAGTCCTAGACGCTCGCTCTTGGCTGCATTCGATTCAGCTCGTGGCAGCCAGTCTAAAAAACACTATCTTGGACTTCTCTGCATGTTTCCCAGGCGAGAAATTGGCAGCATGTTCAGAACCATGTTTCTGTGAATAACTCCTGAACCGTAAGTCCTAGACGCTCGCTCTTGGCTGCATTCGATTCAGCTCGTGGCAGCCAGTCTAAAAAACACTATCTTGGACTTCTCTGCATGTTTCCCAGGCGAGCAATTGGCAGCATGTTCAGAACCATGTTTCTGTGAATAACTCCTGAACCGTAAGTCCTAGACGCTCGCTCTTGGCTGCATTCGATTCAGCTCGTGGCAGCCAGTCTAAAAAACACTATCTTGGACTTCTCTGCATGTTTCCCAGGCGAGAAATTGGCAGCATGTTCAGAACCATGTTTCTGTGAATAACTCCTGAACCGTAAGTCCTAGACGCTCGATCTTGGCGGCATTCGTCTCAGCGCCTGGCAATTAGTATAGGAGCACTGTGTTTGACTTCTCTGGATGTTTCCCAGGCGAGTTATTGACAAGTAAATCCTAGACGCTCGATCTTGGTTATTTTCGCTTTCGCGGCTGGCAGTAAAAGAACCATGTTTCTGTGAATAACTCCTGAACCGTAAGTCCTAGACGCTCGCTCTTGGCTGCATTCGATTCAGCTCGTGGCAGCCAGTCTAAAAAACACTATCTTGGACTTCTCTGCATGTTTCCCAGGCGAGAAATTGGCAGCATGTTCAGAACCATGTTTCTGTGAATAACTCCTGAACCGTAAGTCCTAGACGCTCGATCTTGGCGGCATTCGTCTCAGCGCCTGGCAATTAGTATAGGAGCACTGTGTTTGACTTCTCTGGATGTTTCCCAGGCGAGTTATTGACAAGTAAATCCTAGACGCTCGATCTTGGTTATTTTCGCTTTCGCGGCTGGCAGTAAAAGAACCATGTTTCTGTGAATAACTCCTGAACCGTAAGTCCTAGACGCTCGCTCTTGGCTGCATTCGATTCAGCTCGTGGCAGCCAGTCTAAAAAACACTATCTTGGACTTCTCTGCATGTTTCCCAGACGAGAAATTGGCAGCATGTTCAGAACCATGTTTCTGTGAATAACTCCTGAACCGTAAGTCCTAGACGCTCGATCTTGGCGGCATTCGTCTCAGCGCCTGGCAATTAGTATAGGAGCACTGTGTTTGAGTTCTCTGGATGTTTCCCAGGCGAGTTATTGACAAGTAAATCCTAGACGCTCGATCTTGGTTATTTTCGCTTTCGCGGCTGGCAGTAAAAGAACCATGTTTCTGTGAATAACTCCTGAACCGTAAGTCCTAGACGCTCGCTCTTGGCTGCATTCGATTCAGCTCGTGGCAGCCAGTCTAAAAAACACTATCTTGGACTTCTCTGCATGTTTCCCAGGCGAGAAATTGGCAGCATGTTCAGAACCATGTTTCTGTGAATAACTCCTGAACCGTAAGTCCTAGACGCTCGATCTTGGCGGCATTCGTCTCAGCGCCTGGCAATTAGTATAGGAGCACTGTGTTTGACTTCTCTGGATGTTTCCCAGGCGAGTTATTGACAAGTAAATCCTAGACGCTCGATCTTGGTTATTTTCGCTTTCGCGGCTGGCAGTAAAAGAACCATGTTTCTGTGAATAACTCCTGAACCGTAAGTCCTAGACGCTCGCTCTTGGCTGCATTCGATTCAGCTCGTGGCAGCCAGTCTAAAAAACACTATCTTGGACTTCTCTGCATGTTTCCCAGGCGAGAAATTGGCAGCATGTTCAGAACCATGTTTCTGTGAATAACTCCTGAACCGTAAGTCCTAGACGCTCGATCTTGGCGGCATTCGTCTCAGCGCCTGGCAATTAGTATAGGAGCACTGTGTTTGACTTCTCTGGATGTTTCCCAGGCGAGTTATTGACAAGTAAATCCTAGACGCTCGATCTTGGTTATTTTCGCTTTCGCGGCTGGCAGTAAAAGAACCATGTTTCTGTGAATAACTCCTGAACCGTAAGTCCTAGACGCTCGCTCTTGGCTGCATTCGATTCAGCTCGTGGCAGCCAGTCTAAAAAACACTATCTTGGACTTCTCTGCATGTTTCCCAGACGAGAAATTGGCAGCATGTTCAGAACCATGTTTCTGTGAATAACTCCTGAACCGTAAGTCCTAGACGCTCGCTCTTGGCTGCATTCGATTCAGCTCGTGGCAGCCAGTCTAAAAAACACTATCTTGGACTTCTCTGCATGTTCCTAAGGCAAATGTTTCTAAAGCTAATTCTTGAACCGTAAGTCCTAGACGCTCGATCTTGGCGGCATTCGTCTCAGCGCCTGGCAATTAGTATAGGAGCACTGTGTTTGACTTCTCTGGATGTTTCCCAGGCGAGTTATTGACAAGTAAATCCTAGACGCTCGATCTTGGTTATTTTCGCTTTCGCGGCTGGCAGTAAAAGAACCATGTTTCTGTGAATAACTCCTGAACCGTAAGTCCTAGACGCTCGCTCTTGGCTGCATTCGATTCAGCTCGTGGCAGCCAGTCTAAAAAACACTATCTTGGACTTCTCTACATGTTTCCCAGGCGAGAAATTGGCAGCATGTTCAGAACCATGTTTCTGTGAATAACTCCTGAACCGTAAGTCCTAGACGCTCGCTCTTGGCTGCATTCGATTCAGCTCGTGGCAGCCAGTCTAAAAAACACTATCTTGGACTTCTCTGCATGTTTCCCAGGCGAGCAATTGGCAGCATGTTCAGAACCATGTTTCTGTGAATAACTCCTGAACCGTAAGTCCTAGACGCTCGCTCTTGGCTGCATTCGATTCAGCTCGTGGCAGCCAGTCTAAAAAACACTATCTTGGACTTCTCTGCATGTTTCCCAGGCGAGCAATTGGCAGCATGTTCAGAACCATGTTTCTGTGAATAACTCCTGAACCGTAAGTCCTAGACGCTCGCTCTTGGCTGCATTCGATTCAGCTCGTGGCAGCCAGTCTAAAAAACACTATCTTGGACTTCTCTGCATGTTTCCCAGGCGAGAAATTGGCAGCATGTTCAGAACCATGTTTCTGTGAATAACTCCTGAACCGTAAGTCCTAGACGCTCGCTCTTGGCTGCATTCGATTCAGCTCGTGGCAGCCAGTCTAAAAAACACTATCTTGGACTTCTCTGCATGTTCCTAAGGCAAATGTTTCTAAAGCTAATTCTTGAACCGTAAGTCCTAGACGCTCGATCTTGGCGGCATTCGTCTCAGCGCCTGGCAATTAGTATAGGAGCACTGTGTTTGACTTCTCTGGATGTTTCCCAGGCGAGTTATTGACAAGTAAATCCTAGACGCTCGATCTTGGTTATTTTCGCTTTCGCGGCTGGCAGTAAAAGAACCATGTTTCTGTGAATAACTCCTGAACCGTAAGTCCTAGACGCTCGCTCTTGGCTGCATTCGATTCAGCTCGTGGCAGCCAGTCTAAAAAACACTATCTTGGACTTCTCTGCATGTTTCCCAGGCGAGAAATTGGCAGCATGTTCAGAACCATGTTTCTGTGAATAACTCCTGAACCGTAAGTCCTAGACGCTCGATCTTGGCGGCATTCGTCTCAGCGCCTGGCAATTAGTATAGGAGCACTGTGTTTGACTTCTCTGGATGTTTCCCAGGCGAGTTATTGACAAGTAAATCCTAGACGCTCGATCTTGGTTATTTTCGCTTTCGCGGCTGGCAGTAAAAGAACCATGTTTCTGTGAATAACTCCTGAACCGTAAGTCCTAGACGCTCGCTCTTGGCTGCATTCGATTCAGCTCGTGGCAGCCAGTCTAAAAAACACTATCTTGGACTTCTCTGCATGTTCCTAAGGCAAATGTTTCTAAAGCTAATTCTTGAACCGTAAGTCCTAGACGCTCGATCTTGGCGGCATTCGTCTCAGCGCCTGGCAATTAGTATAGGAGCACTGTGTTTGACTTCTCTGGATGTTTCCCAGGCGAGTTATTGACAAGTAAATCCTAGACGCTCGATCTTGGTTATTTTCGCTTTCGCGGCTGGCAGTAAAAGAACCATGTTTCTGTGAATAACTCCTGAACCGTAAGTCCTAGACGCTCGCTCTTGGCTGCATTCGATTCAGCTCGTGGCAGCCAGTCTAAAAAACACTATCTTGGACTTCTCTGCATGTTTCCCAGGCGAGAAATTGGCAGCATGTTCAGAACCATGTTTCTGTGAATAACTCCTGAACCGTAAGTCCTAGACGCTCGATCTTGGCGGCATTCGTCTCAGCGCCTGGCAATTAGTATAGGAGCACTGTGTTTGACTTCTCTGGATGTTTCCCAGGCGAGTTATTGACAAGTAAATCCTAGACGCTCGATCTTGGTTATTTTCGCTTTCGCGGCTGGCAGTAAAAGAACCATGTTTCTGTGAATAACTCCTGAACCGTAAGTCCTAGACGCTCGCTCTTGGCTGCATTCGATTCAGCTCGTGGCAGCCAGTCTAAAAAACACTATCTTGGACTTCTCTGCATGTTTCCCAGGCGAGAAATTGGCAGCATGTTCAGAACCATGTTTCTGTGAATAACTCCTGAACCGTAAGTCCTAGACGCTCGCTCTTGGCTGCATTCGATTCAGCTCGTGGCAGCCAGTCTAAAAAACACTATCTTGGACTTCTCTGCATGTTTCCCAGGCGAGAAATTGGCAGCATGTTCAGAACCATGTTTCTGTGAATAACTCCTGAACCGTAAGTCCTAGACGCTCGCTCTTGGCTGCATTCGATTCAGCTCGTGGCAGCCAGTCTAAAAAACACTATCTTGGACTTCTCTGCATGTTTCCCAGGCGAGAAATTGGCAGCATGTTCAGAACCATGTTTCTGTGAATAACTCCTGAACCGTAAGTCCTAGACGCTCGCTCTTGGCTGCATTCGATTCAGCTCGTGGCAGCCAGTCTAAAAAACACTATCTTGGACTTCTCTGCATGTTTCCCAGGCGAGCAATTGGCAGCATGTTCAGAACCATGTTTCTGTGAATAACTCCTGAACCGTAAGTCCTAGACGCTCGCTCTTGGCTGCATTCGATTCAGCTCGTGGCAGCCAGTCTAAAAAACACTATCTTGGACTTCTCTGCATGTTTCCCAGGCGAGAAATTGGCAGCATGTTCAGAACCATGTTTCTGTGAATAACTCCTGAACCGTAAGTCCTAGACGCTCGATCTTGGCGGCATTCGTCTCAGCGCCTGGCAATTAGTATAGGAGCACTGTGTTTGACTTCTCTGGATGTTTCCCAGGCGAGTTATTGACAAGTAAATCCTAGACGCTCGATCTTGGTTATTTTCGCTTTCGCGGCTGGCAGTAAAAGAACCATGTTTCTGTGAATAACTCCTGAACCGTAAGTCCTAGACGCTCGCTCTTGGCTGCATTCGATTCAGCTCGTGGCAGCCAGTCTAAAAAACACTATCTTGGACTTCTCTGCATGTTTCCCAGGGCGAGAAATTGGCAGCATGTTCAGAACCATGTTTCTGTGAATAACTCCTGAACCGTAAGTCCTAGACGCTCGATCTTGGCGGCATTCGTCTCAGCGCCTGGCAATTAGTATAGGAGCACTGTGTTTGACTTCTCTGGATGTTTCCCAGGCGAGTTATTGACAAGTAAATCCTAGACGCTCGATCTTGGTTATTTTCGCTTTCGCGGCTGGCAGTAAAAGAACCATGTTTCTGTGAATAACTCCTGAACCGTAAGTCCTAGACGCTCGCTCTTGGCTGCATTCGATTCAGCTCGTGGCAGCCAGTCTAAAAAACACTATCTTGGACTTCTCTGCATGTTTCCCAGGCGAGCAATTGGCAGCATGTTCAGAACCATGTTTCTGTGAATAACTCCTGAACCGTAAGTCCTAGACGCTCGCTCTTGGCTGCATTCGATTCAGCTCGTGGCAGCCAGTCTAAAAAACACTATCTTGGACTTCTCTGCATGTTTCCCAGGCGAGAAATTGGCAGCATGTTCAGAACCATGTTTCTGTGAATAACTCCTGAACCGTAAGTCCTAGACGCTCGATCTTGGCGGCATTCGTCTCAGCGCCTGGCAATTAGTATAGGAGCACTGTGTTTGACTTCTCTGGATGTTTCCCAGGCGAGTTATTGACAAGTAAATCCTAGACGCTCGATCTTGGTTATTTTCGCTTTCGCGGCTGGCAGTAAAAGAACCATGTTTCTGTGAATAACTCCTGAACCGTAAGTCCTAGACGCTCGCTCTTGACTGCATTCGATTCAGCTCGTGGCAGCCAGTCTAAAAACACTATCTTGGACTTCTCTGCATGTTTCCCAGGCGAGCAATTGGCAGCATGTTCAGAACCATGTTTCTGTGAATAACTCCTGAACCGTAAGTCCTAGACGCTCGCTCTTGGCTGCATTCGATTCAGCTCGTGGCAGCCAGTCTAAAAAACACTATCTTGGACTTCTCTGCATGTTTCCCAGGCGAGAAATTGGCAGCATGTTCAGAACCATGTTTCTGTGAATAACTCCTGAACCGTAAGTCCTAGACGCTCGATCTTGGCGGCATTCGTCTCAGCGCCTGGCAATTAGTATAGGAGCACTGTGTTTGACTTCTCTGGATGTTTCCCAGGCGAGTTATTGACAAGTAAATCCTAGACGCTCGATCTTGGTTATTTTCGCTTTCGCGGCTGGCAGTAAAAGAACCATGTTTCTGTGAATAACTCCTGAACCGTAAGTCCTAGACGCTCGCTCTTGGCTGCATTCGATTCAGCTCGTGGCAGCCAGTCTAAAAAACACTATCTTGGACTTCTCTGCATGTTTCCCAGGCGAGAAATTGGCAGCATGTTCAGAACCATGTTTCTGTGAATAACTCCTGAACCGTAAGTCCTAGACGCTCGATCTTGGCGGCATTCGTCTCAGCGCCTGGCAATTAGTATAGGAGCACTGTGTTTGACTTCTCTGGATGTTTCCCAGGCGAGTTATTGACAAGTAAATCCTAGACGCTCGATCTTGGTTATTTTCGCTTTCGCGGCTGGCAGTAAAAGAACCATGTTTCTGTGAATAACTCCTGAACCGTAAGTCCTAGACGCTCGCTCTTGGCTGCATTCGATTCAGCTCGTGGCAGCCAGTCTAAAAAACACTATCTTGGACTTCTCTGCATGTTTCCCAGACGAGAAATTGGCAGCATGTTCAGAACCATGTTTCTGTGAATAACTCCTGAACCGTAAGTCCTAGACGCTCGATCTTGGCGGCATTCGTCTCAGCGCCTGGCAATTAGTATAGGAGCACTGTGTTTGAGTTCTCTGGATGTTTCCCAGGCGAGTTATTGACAAGTAAATCCTAGACGCTCGATCTTGGTTATTTTCGCTTTCGCGGCTGGCAGTAAAAGAACCATGTTTCTGTGAATAACTCCTGAACCGTAAGTCCTAGACGCTCGCTCTTGGCTGCATTCGATTCAGCTCGTGGCAGCCAGTCTAAAAAACACTATCTTGGACTTCTCTGCATGTTTCCCAGGCGAGAAATTGGCAGCATGTTCAGAACCATGTTTCTGTGAATAACTCCTGAACCGTAAGTCCTAGACGCTCGATCTTGGCGGCATTCGTCTCAGCGCCTGGCAATTAGTATAGGAGCACTGTGTTTGACTTCTCTGGATGTTTCCCAGGCGAGTTATTGACAAGTAAATCCTAGACGCTCGATCTTGGTTATTTTCGCTTTCGCGGCTGGCAGTAAAAGAACCATGTTTCTGTGAATAACTCCTGAACCGTAAGTCCTAGACGCTCGCTCTTGGCTGCATTCGATTCAGCTCGTGGCAGCCAGTCTAAAAAACACTATCTTGGACTTCTCTGCATGTTTCCCAGGCGAGAAATTGGCAGCATGTTCAGAACCATGTTTCTGTGAATAACTCCTGAACCGTAAGTCCTAGACGCTCGATCTTGGCGGCATTCGTCTCAGCGCCTGGCAATTAGTATAGGAGCACTGTGTTTGACTTCTCTGGATGTTTCCCAGGCGAGTTATTGACAAGTAAATCCTAGACGCTCGATCTTGGTTATTTTCGCTTTCGCGGCTGGCAGTAAAAGAACCATGTTTCTGTGAATAACTCCTGAACCGTAAGTCCTAGACGCTCGCTCTTGGCTGCATTCGATTCAGCTCGTGGCAGCCAGTCTAAAAAACACTATCTTGGACTTCTCTGCATGTTTCCCAGACGAGAAATTGGCAGCATGTTCAGAACCATGTTTCTGTGAATAACTCCTGAACCGTAAGTCCTAGACGCTCGCTCTTGGCTGCATTCGATTCAGCTCGTGGCAGCCAGTCTAAAAAACACTATCTTGGACTTCTCTGCATGTTCCTAAGGCAAATGTTTCTAAAGCTAATTCTTGAACCGTAAGTCCTAGACGCTCGATCTTGGCGGCATTCGTCTCAGCGCCTGGCAATTAGTATAGGAGCACTGTGTTTGACTTCTCTGGATGTTTCCCAGGCGAGTTATTGACAAGTAAATCCTAGACGCTCGATCTTGGTTATTTTCGCTTTCGCGGCTGGCAGTAAAAGAACCATGTTTCTGTGAATAACTCCTGAACCGTAAGTCCTAGACGCTCGCTCTTGGCTGCATTCGATTCAGCTCGTGGCAGCCAGTCTAAAAAACACTATCTTGGACTTCTCTACATGTTTCCCAGGCGAGAAATTGGCAGCATGTTCAGAACCATGTTTCTGTGAATAACTCCTGAACCGTAAGTCCTAGACGCTCGCTCTTGGCTGCATTCGATTCAGCTCGTGGCAGCCAGTCTAAAAAACACTATCTTGGACTTCTCTGCATGTTTCCCAGGCGAGCAATTGGCAGCATGTTCAGAACCATGTTTCTGTGAATAACTCCTGAACCGTAAGTCCTAGACGCTCGCTCTTGGCTGCATTCGATTCAGCTCGTGGCAGCCAGTCTAAAAAACACTATCTTGGACTTCTCTGCATGTTTCCCAGGCGAGCAATTGGCAGCATGTTCAGAACCATGTTTCTGTGAATAACTCCTGAACCGTAAGTCCTAGACGCTCGCTCTTGGCTGCATTCGATTCAGCTCGTGGCAGCCAGTCTAAAAAACACTATCTTGGACTTCTCTGCATGTTTCCCAGGCGAGAAATTGGCAGCATGTTCAGAACCATGTTTCTGTGAATAACTCCTGAACCGTAAGTCCTAGACGCTCGCTCTTGGCTGCATTCGATTCAGCTCGTGGCAGCCAGTCTAAAAACACTATCTTGGACTTCTCTGCATGTTCCTAAGGCAAATGTTTCTAAAGCTAATTCTTGAACCGTAAGTCCTAGACGCTCGATCTTGGCGGCATTCGTCTCAGCGCCTGGCAATTAGTATAGGAGCACTGTGTTTGACTTCTCTGGATGTTTCCCAGGCGAGTTATTGACAAGTAAATCCTAGACGCTCGATCTTGGTTATTTTCGCTTTCGCGGCTGGCAGTAAAAGAACCATGTTTCTGTGAATAACTCCTGAACCGTAAGTCCTAGACGCTCGCTCTTGGCTGCATTCGATTCAGCTCGTGGCAGCCAGTCTAAAAAACACTATCTTGGACTTCTCTGCATGTTTCCCAGGCGAGAAATTGGCAGCATGTTCAGAACCATGTTTCTGTGAATAACTCCTGAACCGTAAGTCCTAGACGCTCGATCTTGGCGGCATTCGTCTCAGCGCCTGGCAATTAGTATAGGAGCACTGTGTTTGACTTCTCTGGATGTTTCCCAGGCGAGTTATTGACAAGTAAATCCTAGACGCTCGATCTTGGTTATTTTCGCTTTCGCGGCTGGCAGTAAAAGAACCATGTTTCTGTGAATAACTCCTGAACCGTAAGTCCTAGACGCTCGCTCTTGGCTGCATTCGATTCAGCTCGTGGCAGCCAGTCTAAAAAACACTATCTTGGACTTCTCTGCATGTTCCTAAGGCAAATGTTTCTAAAGCTAATTCTTGAACCGTAAGTCCTAGACGCTCGATCTTGGCGGCATTCGTCTCAGCGCCTGGCAATTAGTATAGGAGCACTGTGTTTGACTTCTCTGGATGTTTCCCAGGCGAGTTATTGACAAGTAAATCCTAGACGCTCGATCTTGGTTATTTTCGCTTTCGCGGCTGGCAGTAAAAGAACCATGTTTCTGTGAATAACTCCTGAACCGTAAGTCCTAGACGCTCGCTCTTGGCTGCATTCGATTCAGCTCGTGGCAGCCAGTCTAAAAAACACTATCTTGGACTTCTCTGCATGTTTCCCAGGCGAGAAATTGGCAGCATGTTCAGAACCATGTTTCTGTGAATAACTCCTGAACCGTAAGTCCTAGACGCTCGATCTTGGCGGCATTCGTCTCAGCGCCTGGCAATTAGTATAGGAGCACTGTGTTTGACTTCTCTGGATGTTTCCCAGGCGAGTTATTGACAAGTAAATCCTAGACGCTCGATCTTGGTTATTTTCGCTTTCGCGGCTGGCAGTAAAAGAACCATGTTTCTGTGAATAACTCCTGAACCGTAAGTCCTAGACGCTCGCTCTTGGCTGCATTCGATTCAGCTCGTGGCAGCCAGTCTAAAAAACACTATCTTGGACTTCTCTGCATGTTTCCCAGGCGAGAAATTGGCAGCATGTTCAGAACCATGTTTCTGTGAATAACTCCTGAACCGTAAGTCCTAGACGCTCGCTCTTGGCTGCATTCGATTCAGCTCGTGGCAGCCAGTCTAAAAAACACTATCTTGGACTTCTCTGCATGTTTCCCAGGCGAGAAATTGGCAGCATGTTCAGAACCATGTTTCTGTGAATAACTCCTGAACCGTAAGTCCTAGACGCTCGCTCTTGGCTGCATTCGATTCAGCTCGTGGCAGCCAGTCTAAAAAACACTATCTTGGACTTCTCTGCATGTTTCCCAGGCGAGAAATTGGCAGCATGTTCAGAACCATGTTTCTGTGAATAACTCCTGAACCGTAAGTCCTAGACGCTCGCTCTTGGCTGCATTCGATTCAGCTCGTGGCAGCCAGTCTAAAAAACACTATCTTGGACTTCTCTGCATGTTTCCCAGGCGAGCAATTGGCAGCATGTTCAGAACCATGTTTCTGTGAATAACTCCTGAACCGTAAGTCCTAG
This sequence comes from Rhinoderma darwinii, assembly GCF_050947455.1. Lineage (NCBI taxonomy): Eukaryota > Metazoa > Chordata > Amphibia > Anura > Rhinodermatidae > Rhinoderma > Rhinoderma darwinii. Next base: position 25,710 of record NW_027462492.1, read on the forward strand.
ACGCTCGCTCTTGGCTGCATTCGATTCAGCTCGTGGCAGCCAGTCTAAAAAACACTATCTTGGACTTCTCTGCATGTTTCCCAGGCGAGAAATTGGCAGCATGTTCAGAACCATGTTTCTGTGAATAACTCCTGAACCGTAAGTCCTAGACGCTCGATCTTGGCGGCATTCGTCTCAGCGCCTGGCAATTAGTATAGGAGCACTGTGTTTGACTTCTCTGGATGTTTCCCAGGCGAGTTATTGACAAGTAAATCCTAGACGCTCGATCTTGGTTATTTTCGCTTTCGCGGCTGGCAGTAAAAGAACCATGTTTCTGTGAATAACTCCTGAACCGTAAGTCCTAGACGCTCGCTCTTGGCTGCATTCGATTCAGCTCGTGGCAGCCAGTCTAAAAAACACTATCTTGGACTTCTCTGCATGTTTCCCAGGCGAGAAATTGGCAGCATGTTCAGAACCATGTTTCTGTGAATAACTCCTGAACCGTAAGTCCTAGACGCTCGATCTTGGCGGCATTCGTCTCAGCGCCTGGCAATTAGTATAGGAGCACTGTGTTTGACTTCTCTGGATGTTTCCCAGGCGAGTTATTGACAAGTAAATCCTAGACGCTCGATCTTGGTTATTTTCGCTTTCGCGGCTGGCAGTAAAAGAACCATGTTTCTGTGAATAACTCCTGAACCGTAAGTCCTAGACGCTCGCTCTTGGCTGCATTCGATTCAGCTCGTGGCAGCCAGTCTAAAAAACACTATCTTGGACTTCTCTGCATGTTTCCCAGGCGAGCAATTGGCAGCATGTTCAGAACCATGTTTCTGTGAATAACTCCTGAACCGTAAGTCCTAGACGCTCGCTCTTGGCTGCATTCGATTCAGCTCGTGGCAGCCAGTCTAAAAAACACTATCTTGGACTTCTCTGCATGTTTCCCAGGCGAGAAATTGGCAGCATGTTCAGAACCATGTTTCTGTGAATAACTCCTGAACCGTAAGTCCTAGACGCTCGATCTTGGCGGCATTCGTCTCAGCGCCTGGCAATTAGTATAGGAGCACTGTGTTTGACTTCTCTGGATGTTTCCCAGGCGAGTTATTGACAAGTAAATCCTAGACGCTCGATCTTGGTTATTTTCGCTTTCGCGGCTGGCAGTAAAAGAACCATGTTTCTGTGAATAACTCCTGAACCGTAAGTCCTAGACGCTCGCTCTTGACTGCATTCGATTCAGCTCGTGGCAGCCAGTCTAAAAAACACTATCTTGGACTTCTCTGCATGTTTCCCAGGCGAGCAATTGGCAGCATGTTCAGAACCATGTTTCTGTGAATAACTCCTGAACCGTAAGTCCTAGACGCTCGCTCTTGGCTGCATTCGATTCAGCTCGTGGCAGCCAGTCTAAAAAACACTATCTTGGACTTCTCTGCATGTTTCCCAGGCGAGCAATTGGCAGCATGTTCAGAACCATGTTTCTGTGAATAACTCCTGAACCGTAAGTCCTAGACGCTCGCTCTTGGCTGCATTCGATTCAGCTCGTGGCAGCCAGTCTAAAAAACACTATCTTGGACTTCTCTGCATGTTTCCCAGGCGAGAAATTGGCAGCATGTTCAGAACCATGTTTCTGTGAATAACTCCTGAACCGTAAGTCCTAGACGCTCGCTCTTGGCTGCATTCGATTCAGCTCGTGGCAGCCAGTCTAAAAAACACTATCTTGGACTTCTCTGCATGTTCCTAAGGCAAATGTTTCTAAAGCTAATTCTTGAACCGTAAGTCCTAGACGCTCGATCTTGGCGGCATTCGTCTCAGCGCCTGGCAATTAGTATAGGAGCACTGTGTTTGACTTCTCTGGATGTTTCCCAGGCGAGTTATTGACAAGTAAATCCTAGACGCTCGATCTTGGTTATTTTCGCTTTCGCGGCTGGCAGTAAAAGAACCATGTTTCTGTGAATAACTCCTGAACCGTAAGTCCTAGACGCTCGCTCTTGGCTGCATTCGATTCAGCTCGTGGCAGCCAGTCTAAAAAACACTATCTTGGACTTCTCTGCATGTTTCCCAGGCGAGAAATTGGCAGCATGTTCAGAACCATGTTTCTGTGAATAACTCCTGAACCGTAAGTCCTAGACGCTCGATCTTGGCGGCATTCGTCTCAGCGCCTGGCAATTAGTATAGGAGCACTGTGTTTGACTTCTCTGGATGTTTCCCAGGCGAGTTATTGACAAGTAAATCCTAGACGCTCGATCTTGGTTATTTTCGCTTTCGCGGCTGGCAGTAAAAGAACCATGTTTCTGTGAATAACTCCTGAACCGTAAGTCCTAGACGCTCGCTCTTGGCTGCATTCGATTCAGCTCGTGGCAGCCAGTCTAAAAAACACTATCTTGGACTTCTCTGCATGTTCCTAAGGCAAATGTTTCTAAAGCTAATTCTTGAACCGTAAGTCCTAGACGCTCGATCTTGGCGGCATTCGTCTCAGCGCCTGGCAATTAGTATAGGAGCACTGTGTTTGACTTCTCTGGATGTTTCCCAGGCGAGTTATTGACAAGTAAATCCTAGACGCTCGATCTTGGTTATTTTCGCTTTCGCGGCTGGCAGTAAAAGAACCATGTTTCTGTGAATAACTCCTGAACCGTAAGTCCTAGACGCTCGCTCTTGGCTGCATTCGATTCAGCTCGTGGCAGCCAGTCTAAAAAAACACTATCTTGGACTTCTCTGCATGTTTCCCAGGCGAGAAATTGGCAGCATGTTCAGAACCATGTTTCTGTGAATAACTCCTGAACCGTAAGTCCTAGACGCTCGATCTTGGCGGCATTCGTCTCAGCGCCTGGCAATTAGTATAGGAGCACTGTGTTTGACTTCTCTGGATGTTTCCCAGGCGAGTTATTGACAAGTAAATCCTAGACGCTCGATCTTGGTTATTTTCGCTTTCGCGGCTGGCAGTAAAAGAACCATGTTTCTGTGAATAACTCCTGAACCGTAAGTCCTAGACGCTCGCTCTTGGCTGCATTCGATTCAGCTCGTGGCAGCCAGTCTAAAAAACACTATCTTGGACTTCTCTGCATGTTTCCCAGGCGAGAAATTGGCAGCATGTTCAGAACCATGTTTCTGTGAATAACTCCTGAACCGTAAGTCCTAGACGCTCGCTCTTGGCTGCATTCGATTCAGCTCGTGGCAGCCAGTCTAAAAAACACTATCTTGGACTTCTCTGCATGTTTCCCAGGCGAGAAATTGGCAGCATGTTCAGAACCATGTTTCTGTGAATAACTCCTGAACCGTAAGTCCTAGACGCTCGCTCTTGGCTGCATTCGATTCAGCTCGTGGCAGCCAGTCTAAAAAACACTATCTTGGACTTCTCTGCATGTTTCCCAGGCGAGAAATTGGCAGCATGTTCAGAACCATGTTTCTGTGAATAACTCCTGAACCGTAAGTCCTAGACGCTCGCTCTTGGCTGCATTCGATTCAGCTCGTGGCAGCCAGTCTAAAAAACACTATCTTGGACTTCTCTGCATGTTTCCCAGGCGAGCAATTGCAGCATGTTCAGAACCATGTTTCTGTGAATAACTCCTGAACCGTAAGTCCTAGACGCTCGCTCTTGGCTGCATTCGATTCAGCTCGTGGCAGCCAGTCTAAAAAACACTATCTTGGACTTCTCTGCATGTTTCCCAGGCGAGAAATTGGCAGCATGTTCAGAACCATGTTTCTGTGAATAACTCCTGAACCGTAAGTCCTAGACGCTCGATCTTGGCGGCATTCGTCTCAGCGCCTGGCAATTAGTATAGGAGCACTGTGTTTGACTTCTCTGGATGTTTCCCAGGCGAGTTATTGACAAGTAAATCCTAGACGCTCGATCTTGGTTATTTTCGCTTTCGCGGCTGGCAGTAAAAGAACCATGTTTCTGTGAATAACTCCTGAACCGTAAGTCCTAGACGCTCGCTCTTGGCTGCATTCGATTCAGCTCGTGGCAGCCAGTCTAAAAAACACTATCTTGGACTTCTCTGCATGTTTCCCAGGCGAGAAATTGGCAGCATGTTCAGAACCATGTTTCTGTGAATAACTCCTGAACCGTAAGTCCTAGACGCTCGATCTTGGCGGCATTCGTCTCAGCGCCTGGCAATTAGTATAGGAGCACTGTGTTTGACTTCTCTGGATGTTTCCCAGGCGAGTTATTGACAAGTAAATCCTAGACGCTCGATCTTGGTTATTTTCGCTTTCGCGGCTGGCAGTAAAAGAACCATGTTTCTGTGAATAACTCCTGAACCGTAAGTCCTAGACGCTCGCTCTTGGCTGCATTCGATTCAGCTCGTGGCAGCCAGTCTAAAAAACACTATCTTGGACTTCTCTGCATGTTTCCCAGGCGAGCAATTGGCAGCATGTTCAGAACCATGTTTCTGTGAATAACTCCTGAACCGTAAGTCCTAGACGCTCGCTCTTGGCTGCATTCGATTCAGCTCGTGGCAGCCAGTCTAAAAAACACTATCTTGGACTTCTCTGCATGTTTCCCAGGCGAGAAATTGGCAGCATGTTCAGAACCATGTTTCTGTGAATAACTCCTGAACCGTAAGTCCTAGACGCTCGATCTTGGCGGCATTCGTCTCAGCGCCTGGCAATTAGTATAGGAGCACTGTGTTTGACTTCTCTGGATGTTTCCCAGGCGAGTTATTGACAAGTAAATCCTAGACGCTCGATCTTGGTTATTTTCGCTTTCGCGGCTGGCAGTAAAAGAACCATGTTTCTGTGAATAACTCCTGAACCGTAAGTCCTAGACGCTCGCTCTTGACTGCATTCGATTCAGCTCGTGGCAGCCAGTCTAAAAAACACTATCTTGGACTTCTCTGCATGTTTCCCAGGCGAGAAATTGGCAGCATGTTCAGAACCATGTTTCTGTGAATAACTCCTGAACCGTAAGTCCTAGACGCTCGCTCTTGGCTGCATTCGATTCAGCTCGTGGCAGCCAGTCTAAAAAACACTATCTTGGACTTCTCTGCATGTTTCCCAGGCGAGAAATTGGCAGCATGTTCAGAACCATGTTTCTGTGAATAACTCCTGAACCGTAAGTCCTAGACGCTCGCTCTTGGCTGCATTCGATTCAGCTCGTGGCAGCCAGTCTAAAAAACACTATCTTGGACTTCTCTGCATGTTTCCCAGGCGAGAAATTGGCAGCATGTTCAGAACCATGTTTCTGTGAATAACTCCTGAACCGTAAGTCCTAGACGCTCGCTCTTGGCTGCATTCGATTCAGCTCGTGGCAGCCAGTCTAAAAAACACTATCTTGGACTTCTCTGCATGTTTCCCAGGCGAGCAATTGGCAGCATGTTCAGAACCATGTTTCTGTGAATAACTCCTGAACCGTAAGTCCTAGACGCTCGCTCTTGGCTGCATTCGATTCAGCTCGTGGCAGCCAGTCTAAAAAACACTATCTTGGACTTCTCTGCATGTTTCCCAGGCGAGAAATTGGCAGCATGTTCAGAACCATGTTTCTGTGAATAACTCCTGAACCGTAAGTCCTAGACGCTCGCTCTTGGCTGCATTCGATTCAGCTCGTGGCAGCCAGTCTAAAAAACACTATCTTGGACTTCTCTGCATGTTCCTAAGGCAAATGTTTCTAAAGCTAATTCTTGAACCGTAAGTCCTAGACGCTCGATCTTGGCGGCATTCGTCTCAGCGCCTGGCAATTAGTATAGGAGCACTGTGTTTGACTTCTCTGGATGTTTCCCAGGCGAGTTATTGACAAGTAAATCCTAGACGCTCGATCTTGGTTATTTTCGCTTTCGCGGCTGGCAGTAAAAGAACCATGTTTCTGTGAATAACTCCTGAACCGTAAGTCCTAGACGCTCGCTCTTGGCTGCATTCGATTCAGCTCGTGGCAGCCAGTCTAAAAAACACTATCTTGGACTTCTCTGCATGTTTCCCAGGCGAGAAATTGGCAGCATGTTCAGAACCATGTTTCTGTGAATAACTCCTGAACCGTAAGTCCTAGACGCTCGCTCTTGGCTGCATTCGATTCAGCTCGTGGCAGCCAGTCTAAAAAACACTATCTTGGACTTCTCTGCATGTTCCTAAGGCAAATGTTTCTAAAGCTAATTCTTGAACCGTAAGTCCTAGACGCTCGATCTTGGCGGCATTCGTCTCAGCGCCTGGCAATTAGTATAGGAGCACTGTGTTTGACTTCTCTGGATGTTTCCCAGGCGAGTTATTGACAAGTAAATCCTAGACGCTCGATCTTGGTTATTTTCGCTTTCGCGGCTGGCAGTAAAAGAACCATGTTTCTGTGAATAACTCCTGAACCGTAAGTCCTAGACGCTCGCTCTTGGCTGCATTCGATTCAGCTCGTGGCAGCCAGTCTAAAAAACACTATCTTGGACTTCTCTGCATGTTTCCCAGGCGAGAAATTGGCAGCATGTTCAGAACCATGTTTCTGTGAATAACTCCTGAACCGTAAGTCCTAGACGCTCGCTCTTGGCTGCATTCGATTCAGCTCGTGGCAGCCAGTCTAAAAAACACTATCTTGGACTTCTCTGCATGTTTCCCAGGCGAGAAATTGGCAGCATGTTCAGAACCATGTTTCTGTGAATAACTCCTGAACCGTAAGTCCTAGACGCTCGCTCTTGGCTGTATTCGATTCAGCTCGTGGCAGCCAGTCTAAAAAACACTATCTTGGACTTCTCTGCATGTTTCCCAGGCGAGCAATTGGCAGCATGTTCAGAACCATGTTTCTGTGAATAACTCCTGAACCGTAAGTCCTAGACGCTCGCTCTTGGCTGCATTCGATTCAGCTCGTGGCAGCCAGTCTAAAAAAACACTATCTTGGACTTCTCTGCATGTTTCCCAGGCGAGAAATTGGCAGCATGTTCAGAACCATGTTTCTGTGAATAACTCCTGAACCGTAAGTCCTAGACGCTCGCTCTTGGCTGCATTCGATTCAGCTCGTGGCAGCCAGTCTAAAAAACACTATCTTGGACTTCTCTGCATGTTCCTAAGGCAAATGTTTCTAAAGCTAATTCTTGAACCGTAAGTCCTAGACGCTCGATCTTGGCGGCATTCGTCTCAGCGCCTGGCAATTAGTATAGGAGCACTGTGTTTGACTTCTCTGGATGTTTCCCAGGCGAGTTATTGACAAGTAAATCCTAGACGCTCGATCTTGGTTATTTTCGCTTTCGCGGCTGGCAGTAAAAGAACCATGTTTCTGTGAATAACTCCTGAACCGTAAGTCCTAGACGCTCGCTCTTGGCTGCATTCGATTCAGCTCGTGGCAGCCAGTCTAAAAAACACTATCTTGGACTTCTCTGCATGTTTCCCAGGCGAGAAATTGGCAGCATGTTCAGAACCATGTTTCTGTGAATAACTCCTGAACCGTAAGTCCTAGACGCTCGCTCTTGGCTGCATTCGATTCAGCTCGTGGCAGCCAGTCTAAAAAACACTATCTTGGACTTCTCTGCATGTTTCCCAGGCGAGCAATTGGCAGCATGTTCAGAACCATGTTTCTGTGAATAACTCCTGAACCGTAAGTCCTAGACGCTCGCTCTTGGCTGCATTCGATTCAGCTCGTGGCAGCCAGTCTAAAAAACACTATCTTGGACTTCTCTGCATGTTTCCCAGGCGAGAAATTGGCAGCATGTTCAGAACCATGTTTCTGTGAATAACTCCTGAACCGTAAGTCCTAGACGCTCGATCTTGGCGGCATTCGTCTCAGCGCCTGGCAATTAGTATAGGAGCACTGTGTTTGACTTCTCTGGATGTTTCCCAGGCGAGTTATTGACAAGTAAATCCTAGACGCTCGATCTTGGTTATTTTCGCTTTCGCGGCTGGCAGTAAAAGAACCATGTTTCTGTGAATAACTCCTGAACCGTAAGTCCTAGACGCTCGCTCTTGGCTGCATTCGATTCAGCTCGTGGCAGCCAGTCTAAAAAACACTATCTTGGACTTCTCTGCATGTTTCCCAGGCGAGAAATTGGCAGCATGTTCAGAACCATGTTTCTGTGAATAACTCCTGAACCGTAAGTCCTAGACGCTCGATCTTGGCGGCATTCGTCTCAGCGCCTGGCAATTAGTATAGGAGCACTGTGTTTGACTTCTCTGGATGTTTCCCAGGCGAGTTATTGACAAGTAAATCCTAGACGCTCGATCTTGGTTATTTTCGCTTTCGCGGCTGGCAGTAAAAGAACCATGTTTCTGTGAATAACTCCTGAACCGTAAGTCCTAGACGCTCGCTCTTGGCTGCATTCGATTCAGCTCGTGGCAGCCAGTCTAAAAAACACTATCTTGGACTTCTCTGCATGTTTCCCAGGCGAGCAATTGGCAGCATGTTCAGAACCATGTTTCTGTGAATAACTCCTGAACCGTAAGTCCTAGACGCTCGCTCTTGGCTGCATTCGATTCAGCTCGTGGCAGCCAGTCTAAAAAACACTATCTTGGACTTCTCTGCATGTTTCCCAGGCGAGAAATTGGCAGCATGTTCAGAACCATGTTTCTGTGAATAACTCCTGAACCGTAAGTCCTAGACGCTCGATCTTGGCGGCATTCGTCTCAGCGCCTGGCAATTAGTATAGGAGCACTGTGTTTGACTTCTCTGGATGTTTCCCAGGCGAGTTATTGACAAGTAAATCCTAGACGCTCGATCTTGGTTATTTTCGCTTTCGCGGCTGGCAGTAAAAGAACCATGTTTCTGTGAATAACTCCTGAACCGTAAGTCCTAGACGCTCGCTCTTGACTGCATTCGATTCAGCTCGTGGCAGCCAGTCTAAAAAACACTATCTTGGACTTCTCTGCATGTTTCCCAGGCGAGAAATTGGCAGCATGTTCAGAACCATGTTTCTGTGAATAACTCCTGAACCGTAAGTCCTAGACGCTCGCTCTTGGCTGCATTCGATTCAGCTCGTGGCAGCCAGTCTAAAAAACACTATCTTGGACTTCTCTGCATGTTTCCCAGGCGAGAAATTGGCAGCATGTTCAGAACCATGTTTCTGTGAATAACTCCTGAACCGTAAGTCCTAGACGCTCGCTCTTGGCTGCATTCGATTCAGCTCGTGGCAGCCAGTCTAAAAAACACTATCTTGGACTTCTCTGCATGTTTCCCAGGCGAGAAATTGGCAGCATGTTCAGAACCATGTTTCTGTGAATAACTCCTGAACCGTAAGTCCTAGACGCTCGCTCTTGGCTGCATTCGATTCAGCTCGTGGCAGCCAGTCTAAAAAACACTATCTTGGACTTCTCTGCATGTTTCCCAGGCGAGCAATTGGCAGCATGTTCAGAACCATGTTTCTGTGAATAACTCCTGAACCGTAAGTCCTAGACGCTCGCTCTTGGCTGCATTCGATTCAGCTCGTGGCAGCCAGTCTAAAAAACACTATCTTGGACTTCTCTGCATGTTTCCCAGGCGAGAAATTGGCAGCATGTTCAGAACCATGTTTCTGTGAATAACTCCTGAACCGTAAGTCCTAGACGCTCGCTCTTGGCTGCATTCGATTCAGCTCGTGGCAGCCAGTCTAAAAAACACTATCTTGGACTTCTCTGCATGTTCCTAAGGCAAATGTTTCTAAAGCTAATTCTTGAACCGTAAGTCCTAGACGCTCGATCTTGGCGGCATTCGTCTCAGCGCCTGGCAATTAGTATAGGAGCACTGTGTTTGACTTCTCTGGATGTTTCCCAGGCGAGTTATTGACAAGTAAATCCTAGACGCTCGATCTTGGTTATTTTCGCTTTCGCGGCTGGCAGTAAAAGAACCATGTTTCTGTGAATAACTCCTGAACCGTAAGTCCTAGACGCTCGCTCTTGGCTGCATTCGATTCAGCTCGTGGCAGCCAGTCTAAAAAACACTATCTTGGACTTCTCTGCATGTTTCCCAGGCGAGAAATTGGCAGCATGTTCAGAACCATGTTTCTGTGAATAACTCCTGAACCGTAAGTCCTAGACGCTCGCTCTTGGCTGCATTCGATTCAGCTCGTGGCAGCCAGTCTAAAAAACACTATCTTGGACTTCTCTGCATGTTCCTAAGGCAAATGTTTCTAAAGCTAATTCTTGAACCGTAAGTCCTAGACGCTCGATCTTGGCGGCATTCGTCTCAGCGCCTGGCAATTAGTATAGGAGCACTGTGTTTGACTTCTCTGGATGTTTCCCAGGCGAGTTATTGACAAGTAAATCCTAGACGCTCGATCTTGGTTATTTTCGCTTTCGCGGCTGGCAGTAAAAGAACCATGTTTCTGTGAATAACTCCTGAACCGTAAGTCCTAGACGCTCGCTCTTGGCTGCATTCGATTCAGCTCGTGGCAGCCAGTCTAAAAAACACTATCTTGGACTTCTCTGCATGTTTCCCAGGCGAGAAATTGGCAGCATGTTCAGAACCATGTTTCTGTGAATAACTCCTGAACCGTAAGTCCTAGACGCTCGCTCTTGGCTGCATTCGATTCAGCTCGTGGCAGCCAGTCTAAAAAACACTATCTTGGACTTCTCTGCATGTTCCTAAGGCAAATGTTTCTAAAGCTAATTCTTGAACCGTAAGTCCTAGACGCTCGATCTTGGCGGCATTCGTCTCAGCGCCTGGCAATTAGTATAGGAGCACTGTGTTTGACTTCTCTGGATGTTTCCCAGGCGAGTTATTGACAAGTAAATCCTAGACGCTCGATCTTGGTTATTTTCGCTTTCGCGGCTGGCAGTAAAAGAACCATGTTTCTGTGAATAACTCCTGAACCGTAAGTCCTAGACGCTCGCTCTTGGCTGCATTCGATTCAGCTCGTGGCAGCCAGTCTAAAAAACACTATCTTGGACTTCTCTGCATGTTTCCCAGGCGAGAAATTGGCAGCATGTTCAGAACCATGTTTCTGTGAATAACTCCTGAACCGTAAGTCCTAGACGCTCGCTCTTGGCTGCATTCGATTCAGCTCGTGGCAGCCAGTCTAAAAAACACTATCTTGGACTTCTCTGCATGTTTCCCAGGCGAGAAATTGGCAGCATGTTCAGAACCATGTTTCTGTGAATAACTCCTGAACCGTAAGTCCTAGACGCTCGCTCTTGGCTGTATTCGATTCAGCTCGTGGCAGCCAGTCTAAAAAACACTATCTTGGACTTCTCTGCATGTTTCCCAGGCGAGCAATTGGCAGCATGTTCAGAACCATGTTTCTGTGAATAACTCCTGAACCGTAAGTCCTAGACGCTCGCTCTTGGCTGCATTCGATTCAGCTCGTGGCAGCCAGTCTAAAAAAACACTATCTTGGACTTCTCTGCATGTTTCCCAGGCGAGAAATTGGCAGCATGTTCAGAACCATGTTTCTGTGAATAACTCCTGAACCGTAAGTCCTAGACGCTCGCTCTTGGCTGCATTCGATTCAGCTCGTGGCAGCCAGTCTAAAAAACACTATCTTGGACTTCTCTGCATGTTCCTAAGGCAAATGTTTCTAAAGCTAATTCTTGAACCGTAAGTCCTAGACGCTCGATCTTGGCGGCATTCGTCTCAGCGCCTGGCAATTAGTATAGGAGCACTGTGTTTGACTTCTCTGGATGTTTCCCAGGCGAGTTATTGACAAGTAAATCCTAGACGCTCGATCTTGGTTATTTTCGCTTTCGCGGCTGGCAGTAAAAGAACCATGTTTCTGTGAATAACTCCTGAACCGTAAGTCCTAGACGCTCGCTCTTGGCTGCATTCGATTCAGCTCGTGGCAGCCAGTCTAAAAAACACTATCTTGGACTTCTCTGCATGTTTCCCAGGCGAGAAATTGGCAGCATGTTCAGAACCATGTTTCTGTGAATAACTCCTGAACCGTAAGTCCTAGACGCTCGCTCTTGGCTGCATTCGATTCAGCTCGTGGCAGCCAGTCTAAAAAACACTATCTTGGACTTCTCTGCATGTTTCCCAGGCGAGAAATTGGCAGCATGTTCAGAACCATGTTTCTGTGAATAACTCCTGAACCGTAAGTCCTAGACGCTCGCTCTTGGCTGCATTCGATTCAGCTCGTGGCAGCCAGTCTAAAAAACACTATCTTGGACTTCTCTGCATGTTTCCCAGGCGAGAAATTGGCAGCATGTTCAGAACCATGTTTCTGTGAATAACTCCTGAACCGTAAGTCCTAGACGCTCGCTCTTGGCTGCATTCGATTCAGCTCGTGGCAGCCAGTCTAAAAAACACTATCTTGGACTTCTCTGCATGTTTCCCAGGCGAGCAATTGGCAGCATGTTCAGAACCATGTTTCTGTGAATAACTCCTGAACCGTAAGTCCTAGACGCTCGCTCTTGGCTGCATTCGATTCAGCTCGTGGCAGCCAGTCTAAAAAACACTATCTTGGACTTCTCTGCATGTTTCCCAGGCGAGAAATTGGCAGCATGTTCAGAACCATGTTTCTGTGAATAACTCCTGAACCGTAAGTCCTAGACGCTCGCTCTTGGCTGCATTCGATTCAGCTCGTGGCAGCCAGTCTAAAAAACACTATCTTGGACTTCTCTGCATGTTTCCCAGGCGAGAAATTGGCAGCATGTTCAGAACCATGTTTCTGTGAATAACTCCTGAACCGTAAGTCCTAGACGCTCGCTCTTGGCTGCATTCGATTCAGCTCGTGGCAGCCAGTCTAAAAAACACTATCTTGGACTTCTCTGCATGTTTCCCAGGCGAGAAATTGGCAGCATGTTCAGAACCATGTTTCTGTGAATAACTCCTGAACCGTAAGTCCTAGACGCTCGCTCTTGGCTGCATTCGATTCAGCTCGTGGCAGCCAGTCTAAAAAACACTATCTTGGACTTCTCTGCATGTTTCCCAGGCGAGCAATTGGCAGCATGTTCAGAACCATGTTTCTGTGAATAACTCCTGAACCGTAAGTCCTAGACGCTCGCTCTTGGCTGCATTCGATTCAGCTCGTGGCAGCCAGTCTAAAAAACACTATCTTGGACTTCTCTGCATGTTTCCCAGGCGAGAAATTGGCAGCATGTTCAGAACCATGTTTCTGTGAATAACTCCTGAACCGTAAGTCCTAGACGCTCGCTCTTGGCTGCATTCGATTCAGCTCGTGGCAGCCAGTCTAAAAAACACTATCTTGGACTTCTCTGCATGTTTCCCAGGCGAGAAATTGGCAGCATGTTCAGAACCATGTTTCTGTGAATAACTCCTGAACCGTAAGTCCTAGACGCTCGCTCTTGGCTGCATTCGATTCAGCTCGTGGCAGCCAGTCTAAAAAACACTATCTTGGACTTCTCTGCATGTTCCTAAGGCAAATGTTTCTAAAGCTAATTCTTGAACCGTAAGTCCTAGACGCTCGATCTTGGCGGCATTCGTCTCAGCGCCTGGCAATTAGTATAGGAGCACTGTGTTTGACTTCTCTGGATGTTTCCCAGGCGAGTTATTGACAAGTAAATCCTAGACGCTCGATCTTGGTTATTTTCGCTTTCGCGGCTGGCAGTAAAAGAACCATGTTTCTGTGAATAACTCCTGAACCGTAAGTCCTAGACGCTCGCTCTTGGCTGCATTCGATTCAGCTCGTGGCAGCCAGTCTAAAAAACACTATCTTGGACTTCTCTGCATGTTCCTAAGGCAAATGTTTCTAAAGCTAATTCTTGAACCGTAAGTCCTAGACGCTCGATCTTGGCGGCATTCGTCTCAGCGCCTGGCAATTAGTATAGGAGCACTGTGTTTGACTTCTCTGGATGTTTCCCAGGCGAGTTATTGACAAGTAAATCCTAGACGCTCGATCTTGGTTATTTTCGCTTTCGCGGCTGGCAGTAAAAGAACCATGTTTCTGTGAATAACTCCTGAACCGTAAGTCCTAGACGCTCGCTCTTGGCTGCATTCGATTCAGCTCGTGGCAGCCAGTCTAAAAAACACTATCTTGGACTTCTCTGCATGTTTCCCAGGCGAGAAATTGGCAGCATGTTCAGAACCATGTTTCTGTGAATAACTCCTGAACCGTAAGTCCTAGACGCTCGCTCTTGGCTGCATTCGATTCAGCTCGTGGCAGCCAGTCTAAAAAACACTATCTTGGACTTCTCTGCATGTTCCTAAGGCAAATGTTTCTAAAGCTAATTCTTGAACCGTAAGTCCTAGACGCTCGATCTTGGCGGCATTCGTCTCAGCGCCTGGCAATTAGTATAGGAGCACTGTGTTTGACTTCTCTGGATGTTTCCCAGGCGAGTTATTGACAAGTAAATCCTAGACGCTCGATCTTGGTTATTTTCGCTTTCGCGGCTGGCAGTAAAAGAACCATGTTTCTGTGAATAACTCCTGAACCGTAAGTCCTAGACGCTCGCTCTTGGCTGCATTCGATTCAGCTCGTGGCAGCCAGTCTAAAAAACACTATCTTGGACTTCTCTGCATGTTTCCCAGGCGAGAAATTGGCAGCATGTTCAGAACCATGTTTCTGTGAATAACTCCTGAACCGTAAGTCCTAGACGCTCGATCTTGGCGGCATTCGTCTCAGCGCCTGGCAATTAGTATAGGAGCACTGTGTTTGACTTCTCTGGATGTTTCCCAGGCGAGTTATTGACAAGTAAATCCTAGACGCTCGATCTTGGTTATTTTCGCTTTCGCGGCTGGCAGTAAAAGAACCATGTTTCTGTGAATAACTCCTGAACCGTAAGTCCTAGACGCTCGCTCTTGGCTGCATTCGATTCAGCTCGTGGCAGCCAGTCTAAAAAACACTATCTTGGACTTCTCTGCATGTTTCCCAGGCGAGAAATTGGCAGCATGTTCAGAACCATGTTTCTGTGAATAACTCCTGAACCGTAAGTCCTAGACGCTCGCTCTTGGCTGCATTCGATTCAGCTCGTGGCAGCCAGTCTAAAAAACACTATCTTGGACTTCTCTGCATGTTTCCCAGGCGAGAAATTGGCAGCATGTTCAGAACCATGTTTCTGTTAATAACTCCTGAACCGTAAGTCCTAGACGCTCGCTCTTGGCTGCATTCGATTCAGCTCGTGGCAGCCAGTCTAAAAAACACTATCTTGGACTTCTCTGCATGTTTCCCAGGCGAGCAATTGGCAGCATGTTCAGAACCATGTTTCTGTGAATAACTCCTGAACCGTAAGTCCTAGACGCTCGCTCTTGGCTGCATTCGATTCAGCTCGTGGCAGCCAGTCTAAAAAACACTATCTTGGACTTCTCTGCATGTTTCCCAGGCGAGAAATTGGCAGCATGTTCAGAACCATGTTTCTGTGAATAACTCCTGAACCGTAAGTCCTAGACGCTCGCTCTTGGCTGCATTCGATTCAGCTCGTGGCAGCCAGTCTAAAAAACACTATCTTGGACTTCTCTGCATGTTCCTAAGGCAAATGTTTCTAAAGCTAATTCTTGAACCGTAAGTCCTAGACGCTCGATCTTGGCGGCATTCGTCTCAGCGCCTGGCAATTAGTATAGGAGCACTGTGTTTGACTTCTCTGGATGTTTCCCAGGCGAGTTATTGACAAGTAAATCCTAGACGCTCGATCTTGGTTATTTTCGCTTTCGCGGCTGGCAGTAAAAGAACCATGTTTCTGTGAATAACTCCTGAACCGTAAGTCCTAGACGCTCGCTCTTGGCTGCATTCGATTCAGCTCGTGGCAGCCAGTCTAAAAAACACTATCTTGGACTTCTCTGCATGTTTCCCAGGCGAGCAATTGGCAGCATGTTCAGAACCATGTTTCTGTGAATAACTCCTGAACCGTAAGTCCTAGACGCTCGCTCTTGGCTGCATTCGATTCAGCTCGTGGCAGCCAGTCTAAAAAACACTATCTTGGACTTCTCTGCATGTTTCCCAGGCGAGCAATTGGCAGCATGTTCAGAACCATGTTTCTGTGAATAACTCCTGAACCGTAAGTCCTAGACGCTCGCTCTTGGCTGCATTCGATTCAGCTCGTGGCAGCCAGTCTAAAAAACACTATGTTGGACTTCTCTGCATGTTCCTAAGGCAAATGTTTCTAAAGCTAATTCTTGAACCGTAAGTCCTAGACGCTCGATCTTGGCGGCATTCGTCTCAGCGCCTGGCAATTAGTATAGGAGCACTGTGTTTGACTTCTCTGGATGTTTCCCAGGCGAGTTATTGACAAGTAAATCCTAGACGCTCGATCTTGCTTATTTTCGCTTTTGCGGCTGGCAGTAAAAGAACCATGTTTCTGTGAATAACTCCTGAACCGTAAGTCCTAGACGCTCGCTCTTGGCTGCATTCGATTCAGCTCGTGGCAGCCAGTCTAAAAAACACTATCTTGGACTTCTCTGCATGTTTCCCAGGCGAGAAATTGGCAGCATGTTCAGAACCATGTTTCTGTGAATAACTCCTGAACCGTAAGTCCTAGACGCTCGATCTTGGCGGCATTCGTCTCAGCGCCTGGCAATTAGTATAGGAGCACTGTGTTTGACTTCTCTGGATGTTTCCCAGGCGAGTTATTGACAAGTAAATCCTAGACGCTCGATCTTGGTTATTTTCGCTTTCGCGGCTGGCAGTAAAAGAACCATGTTTCTGTGAATAACTTCTGAACCGTAAGTCCTAGACGCTCGCTCTTGGCTGCATTCGATTCAGCTCGTGGCAGCCAGTCTAAAAAACACTATCTTGGACTTCTCTGCATGTTTCCCAGGCGAGAAATTGGCAGCATGTTCAGAACCATGTTTCTGTGAATAACTCCTGAACCGTAAGTCCTAGACGCTCGCTCTTGGCTGCATTCGATTCAGCTCGTGGCAGCCAGTCTAAAAAACACTATCTTGGACTTCTCTGCATGTTTCCCAGGCGAGCAATTGGCAGCATGTTCAGAACCATGTTTCTGTGAATAACTCCTGAACCGTAAGTCCTAGACGCTCGCTCTTGGCTGCATTCGATTCAGCTCGTGGCAGCCAGTCTAAAAAACACTATCTTGGACTTCTCTGCATGTTTCCCAGGCGAGAAATTGGCAGCATGTTCAGAACCATGTTTCTGTGAATAACTCCTGAACCGTAAGTCCTAGACGCTCGCTCTTGGCTGCATTCGATTCAGCTCGTGGCAGCCAGTCTAAAAAACACTATCTTGGACTTCTCTGCATGTTTCCCAGGCGAGCAATTGGCAGCATGTTCAGAACCATGTTTCTGTGAATAACTCCTGAACCGTAAGTCCTAGACGCTCGCTCTTGGCTGCATTCGATTCAGCTCGTGGCAGCCAGTCTAAAAAACACTATCTTGGACTTCTCTGCATGTTTCCCAGGCGAGAAATTGGCAGCATGTTCAGAACCATGTTTCTGTGAATAACTCCTGAACCGTAAGTCCTAGACGCTCGCTCTTGGCTGCATTCGATTCAGCTCGTGGCAGCCAGTCTAAAAAACACTATCTTGGACTTCTCTGCATGTTCCTAAGGCAAATGTTTCTAAAGCTAATTCTTGAACCGTAAGTCCTAGACGCTCGATCTTGGCGGCATTCGTCTCAGCGCCTGGCAATTAGTATAGGAGCACTGTGTTTGACTTCTCTGGATGTTTCCCAGGCGAGTTATTGACAAGTAAATCCTAGACGCTCGATCTTGGTTATTTTCGCTTTCGCGGCTGGCAGTAAAAGAACCATGTTTCTGTGAATAACTCCTGAACCGTAAGTCCTAGACGCTCGCTCTTGGCTGCATTCGATTCAGCTCGTGGCAGCCAGTCTAAAAAACACTATCTTGGACTTCTCTGCATGTTTCCCAGGCGAGAAATTGGCAGCATGTTCAGAACCATGTTTCTGTGAATAACTCCTGAACCGTAAGTCCTAGACGCTCGCTCTTGGCTGCATTCGATTCAGCTCGTGGCAGCCAGTCTAAAAAACACTATCTTGGACTTCTCTGCATGTTCCTAAGGCAAATGTTTCTAAAGCTAATTCTTGAACCGTAAGTCCTAGACGCTCGATCTTGGCGGCATTCGTCTCAGCGCCTGGCAATTAGTATAGGAGCACTGTGTTTGACTTCTCTGGATGTTTCCCAGGCGAGTTATTGACAAGTAAATCCTAGACGCTCGATCTTGGTTATTTTCGCTTTCGCGGCTGGCAGTAAAAGAACCATGTTTCTGTGAATAACTCCTGAACCGTAAGTCCTAGACGCTCGCTCTTGGCTGCATTCGATTCAGCTCGTGGCAGCCAGTCTAAAAAACACTATCTTGGACTTCTCTGCATGTTTCCCAGGCGAGCAATTGGCAGCATGTTCAGAACCATGTTTCTGTAAATAACTCCTGAACCGTAAGTCCTAGACGCTCGCTCTTGGCTGCATTCGATTCAGCTCGTGGCAGCCAGTCTAAAAAACACTATCTTGGACTTCTCTGCATGTTTCCCAGGCGAGCAATTGGCAGCATGTTCAGAACCATGTTTCTGTGAATAACTCCTGAACCGTAAGTCCTAGACGCTCGCTCTTGGCTGCATTCGATTCAGCTCGTGGCAGCCAGTCTAAAAAACACTATCTTGGACTTCTCTGCATGTTCCTAAGGCAAATGTTTCTAAAGCTAATTCTTGAACCGTAAGTCCTAGACGCTCGATCTTGGCGGCATTCGTCTCAGCGCCTGGCAATTAGTATAGGAGCACTGTGTTTGACTTCTCTGGATGTTTCCCAGGCGAGTTATTGACAAGTAAATCCTAGACGCTCGATCTTGGTTATTTTCGCTTTTGCGGCTGGCAGTAAAAGAACCATGTTTCTGTGAATAACTCCTGAACCGTAAGTCCTAGACGCTCGCTCTTGGCTGCATTCGATTCAGCTCGTGGCAGCCAGTCTAAAAAACACTATCTTGGACTTCTCTGCATGTTTCCCAGGCGAGAAATTGGCAGCATGTTCAGAACCATGTTTCTGTGAATAACTCCTGAACCGTAAGTCCTAGACGCTCGATCTTGGCGGCATTCGTCTCAGCGCCTGGCAATTAGTATAGGAGCACTGTGTTTGACTTCTCTGGATGTTTCCCAGGCGAGTTATTGACAAGTAAATCCTAGACGCTCGATCTTGGTTATTTTCGCTTTCGCGGCTGGCAGTAAAAGAACCATGTTTCTGTGAATAACTCCTGAACCGTAAGTCCTAGACGCTCGCTCTTGGCTGCATTCGATTCAGCTCGTGGCAGCCAGTCTAAAAAACACTATCTTGGACTTCTCTGCATGTTTCCCAGGCGAGAAATTGGCAGCATGTTCAGAACCATGTTTCTGTGAATAACTCCTGAACCGTAAGTCCTAGACGCTCGCTCTTGGCTGCATTCGATTCAGCTCGTGGCAGCCAGTCTAAAAAACACTATCTTGGACTTCTCTGCATGTTTCCCAGGCGAGAAATTGGCAGCATGTTCAGAACCATGTTTCTGTGAATAACTCCTGAACCGTAAGTCCTAGACGCTCGATCTTGGCGGCATTCGTCTCAGCGCCTGGCAATTAGTATAGGAGCACTGTGTTTGACTTCTCTGGATGTTTCCCAGGCGAGTTATTGACAAGTAAATCCTAGACGCTCGATCTTGGTTATTTTCGCTTTCGCGGCTGGCAGTAAAAGAACCATGTTTCTGTGAATAACTCCTGAACCGTAAGTCCTAGACGCTCGCTCTTGGCTGCATTCGATTCAGCTCGTGGCAGCCAGTCTAAAAAACACTATCTTGGACTTCTCTGCATGTTTCCCAGGCGAGCAATTGGCAGCATGTTCAGAACCATGTTTCTGTGAATAACTCCTGAACCGTAAGTCCTAGACGCTCGCTCTTGGCTGCATTCGATTCAGCTCGTGGCAGCCAGTCTAAAAAACACTATCTTGGACTTCTCTGCATGTTTCCCAGGCGAGAAATTGGCAGCATGTTCAGAACCATGTTTCTGTGAATAACTCCTGAACCGTAAGTCCTAGACGCTCGCTCTTGGCTGCATTCGATTCAGCTCGTGGCAGCCAGTCTAAAAAACACTATCTTGGACTTCTCTGCATGTTTCCCAGGCGAGCAATTGGCAGCATGTTCAGAACCATGTTTCTGTGAATAACTCCTGAACCGTAAGTCCTAGACGCTCGCT
Source organism: Rhinoderma darwinii (assembly GCF_050947455.1). Taxonomy (NCBI): domain Eukaryota; kingdom Metazoa; phylum Chordata; class Amphibia; order Anura; family Rhinodermatidae; genus Rhinoderma; species Rhinoderma darwinii. The sequence continues at coordinate 45,559 of NW_027462492.1, forward strand.
CTTGGCTGCATTCGATTCAGCTCGTGGCAGCCAGTCTAAAAAACACTATCTTGGACTTCTCTGCATGTTTCCCAGGCGAGCAATTGGCAGCATGTTCAGAACCATGTTTCTGTGAATAACTCCTGAACCGTAAGTCCTAGACGCTCGCTCTTGGCTGCATTCGATTCAGCTCGTGGCAGCCAGTCTAAAAAACACTATCTTGTACTTCTCTGCATGTTTCCCAGGCGAGCAATTGGCAGCATGTTCAGAACCATGTTTCTGTGAATAACTCCTGAACCGTAAGTCCTAGACGCTCGATCTTGGCGGCATTCGTCTCAGCGCCTGGCAATTAGTATAGGAGCACTGTGTTTGACTTCTCTGGATGTTTCCCAGGCGAGTTATTGACAAGTAAATCCTAGACGCTCGATCTTGGTTATTTTCGCTTTCGCGGCTGGCAGTAAAAGAACCATGTTTCTGTGAATAACTCCTGAACCGTAAGTCCTAGACGCTCGCTCTTGGCTGCATTCGATTCAGCTCGTGGCAGCCAGTCTAAAAAACACTATCTTGGACTTCTCTGCATGTTTCCCAGGCGAGAAATTGGCAGCATGTTCAGAACCATGTTTCTGTGAATAACTCCTGAAACGTAAGTCCTAGACGCTCGATCTTGGCGGCATTCGTCTCAGCGCCTGGCAATTAGTATAGGAGCACTGTGTTTGACTTCTCTGGATGTTTCCCAGGCGAGTTATTGACAAGTAAATCCTAGACGCTCGATCTTGGTTATTTTCGCTTTCGCGGCTGGCAGTAAAAGAACCATGTTTCTGTGAATAACTCCTGAACCGTAAGTCCTAGACGCTCGCTCTTGGCTGCATTCGATTCAGCTCGTGGCAGCCAGTCTAAAAAACACTATCTTGGACTTCTCTGCATGTTTCCCAGGCGAGAAATTGGCAGCATGTTCAGAACCATGTTTCTGTGAATAACTCCTGAACCGTAAGTCCTAGACGCTCGCTCTTGGCTGCATTCGATTCAGCTCGTGGCAGCCAGTCTAAAAAACACTATCTTGGACTTCTCTGCATGTTTCCCAGGCGAGAAATTGGCAGCATGTTCAGAACCATGTTTCTGTGAATAACTCCTGAACCGTAAGTCCTAGACGCTCGCTCTTGGCTGCATTCGATTCAGCTCGTGGCAGCCAGTCTAAAAAACACTATCTTGGACTTCTCTGCATGTTTCCCAGGCGAGAAATTGGCAGCATGTTCAGAACCATGTTTCTGTGAATAACTCCTGAACCGTAAGTCCTAGACGCTCGCTCTTGGCTGCATTCGATTCAGCTCGTGGCAGCCAGTCTAAAAAACACTATCTTGGACTTCTCTGCATGTTTCCCAGGCGAGCAATTGGCAGCATGTTCAGAACCATGTTTCTGTGAATAACTCCTGAACCGTAAGTCCTAGACGCTCGCTCTTGGCTGCATTCGATTCAGCTCGTGGCAGCCAGTCTAAAAAACACTATCTTGGACTTCTCTGCATGTTTCCCAGGCGAGAAATTGGCAGCATGTTCAGAACCATGTTTCTGTGAATAACTCCTGAACCGTAAGTCCTAGACGCTCGATCTTGGCGGCATTCGTCTCAGCGCCTGGCAATTAGTATAGGAGCACTGTGTTTGACTTCTCTGGATGTTTCCCAGGCGAGTTATTGACAAGTAAATCCTAGACGCTCGATCTTGGTTATTTTCGCTTTCGCGGCTGGCAGTAAAAGAACCATGTTTCTGTGAATAACTCCTGAACCGTAAGTCCTAGACGCTCGCTCTTGGCTGCATTCGATTCAGCTCGTGGCAGCCAGTCTAAAAAACACTATCTTGGACTTCTCTGCATGTTTCCCAGGCGAGAAATTGGCAGCATGTTCAGAACCATGTTTCTGTGAATAACTCCTGAACCGTAAGTCCTAGACGCTCGATCTTGGCGGCATTCGTCTCAGCGCCTGGCAATTAGTATAGGAGCACTGTGTTTGACTTCTCTGGATGTTTCCCAGGCGAGTTATTGACAAGTAAATCCTAGACGCTCGATCTTGGTTATTTTCGCTTTCGCGGCTGGCAGTAAAAGAACCATGTTTCTGTGAATAACTCCTGAACCGTAAGTCCTAGACGCTCGCTCTTGGCTGCATTCGATTCAGCTCGTGGCAGCCAGTCTAAAAAACACTATCTTGGACTTCTCTGCATGTTTCCCAGGCGAGCAATTGGCAGCATGTTCAGAACCATGTTTCTGTGAATAACTCCTGAACCGTAAGTCCTAGACGCTCGCTCTTGGCTGCATTCGATTCAGCTCGTGGCAGCCAGTCTAAAAAACACTATCTTGGACTTCTCTGCATGTTTCCCAGGCGAGAAATTGGCAGCATGTTCAGAACCATGTTTCTGTGAATAACTCCTGAACCGTAAGTCCTAGACGCTCGCTCTTGGCTGCATTCGATTCAGCTCGTGGCAGCCAGTCTAAAAAACACTATCTTGGACTTCTCTGCATGTTTCCCAGGCGAGAAATTGGCAGCATGTTCAGAACCATGTTTCTGTGAATAACTCCTGAACCGTAAGTCCTAGACGCTCGATCTTGGCGGCATTCGTCTCAGCGCCTGGCAATTAGTATAGGAGCACTGTGTTTGACTTCTCTGGATGTTTCCCAGGCGAGTTATTGACAAGTAAATCCTAGACGCTCGATCTTGGTTATTTTCGCTTTCGCGGCTGGCAGTAAAAGAACCATGTTTCTGTGAATAACTCCTGAACCGTAAGTCCTAGACGCTCGCTCTTGGCTGCATTCGATTCAGCTCGTGGCAGCCAGTCTAAAAAACACTATCTTGGACTTCTCTGCATGTTTCCCAGGCGAGAAATTGGCAGCATGTTCAGAACCATGTTTCTGTGAATAACTCCTGAACCGTAAGTCCTAGACGCTCGCTCTTGGCTGCATTCGATTCAGCTCGTGGCAGCCAGTCTAAAAAACACTATCTTGGACTTCTCTGCATGTTTCCCAGGCGAGAAATTGGCAGCATGTTCAGAACCATGTTTCTGTGAATAACTCCTGAACCGTAAGTCCTAGACGCTCGCTCTTGGCTGCATTCGATTCAGCTCGTGGCAGCCAGTCTAAAAAACACTATCTTGGACTTCTCTGCATGTTTCCCAGGCGAGAAATTGGCAGCATGTTCAGAACCATGTTTCTGTGAATAACTCCTGAACCGTAAGTCCTAGACGCTCGCTCTTGGCTGCATTCGATTCAGCTCGTGGCAGCCAGTCTAAAAAACACTATCTTGGACTTCTCTGCATGTTTCCCAGGCGAGCAATTGGCAGCATGTTCAGAACCATGTTTCTGTGAATAACTCCTGAACCGTAAGTCCTAGACGCTCGCTCTTGGCTGCATTCGATTCAGCTCGTGGCAGCCAGTCTAAAAAACACTATCTTGGACTTCTCTGCATGTTTCCCAGGCGAGAAATTGGCAGCATGTTCAGAACCATGTTTCTGTGAATAACTCCTGAACCGTAAGTCCTAGACGCTCGCTCTTGGCTGCATTCGATTCAGCTCGTGGCAGCCAGTCTAAAAAACACTATCTTGGACTTCTCTGCATGTTCCTAAGGCAAATGTTTCTAAAGCTAATTCTTGAACCGTAAGTCCTAGACGCTCGATCTTGGCGGCATTCGTCTCAGCGCCTGGCAATTAGTATAGGAGCACTGTGTTTGACTTCTCTGGATGTTTCCCAGGCGAGTTATTGACAAGTAAATCCTAGACGCTCGATCTTGGTTATTTTCGCTTTCGCGGCTGGCAGTAAAAGAACCATGTTTCTGTGAATAACTCCTGAACCGTAAGTCCTAGACGCTCGCTCTTGGCTGCATTCGATTCAGCTCGTGGCAGCCAGTCTAAAAAACACTATCTTGGACTTCTCTGCATGTTTCCCAGGCGAGAAATTGGCAGCATGTTCAGAACCATGTTTCTGTGAATAACTCCTGAACCGTAAGTCCTAGACGCTCGCTCTTGGCTGCATTCGATTCAGCTCGTGGCAGCCAGTCTAAAAAACACTATCTTGGACTTCTCTGCATGTTCCTAAGGCAAATGTTTCTAAAGCTAATTCTTGAACCGTAAGTCCTAGACGCTCGATCTTGGCGGCATTCGTCTCAGCGCCTGGCAATTAGTATAGGAGCACTGTGTTTGACTTCTCTGGATGTTTCCCAGGCGAGTTATTGACAAGTAAATCCTAGACGCTCGATCTTGGTTATTTTCGCTTTCGCGGCTGGCAGTAAAAGAACCATGTTTCTGTGAATAACTCCTGAACCGTAAGTCCTAGACGCTCGCTCTTGGCTGCATTCGATTCAGCTCGTGGCAGCCAGTCTAAAAAACACTATCTTGGACTTCTCTGCATGTTTCCCAGGCGAGAAATTGGCAGCATGTTCAGAACCATGTTTCTGTGAATAACTCCTGAACCGTAAGTCCTAGACGCTCGATCTTGGCGGCATTCGTCTCAGCGCCTGGCAATTAGTATAGGAGCACTGTGTTTGACTTCTCTGGATGTTTCCCAGGCGAGTTATTGACAAGTAAATCCTAGACGCTCGATCTTGGTTATTTTCGCTTTCGCGGCTGGCAGTAAAAGAACCATGTTTCTGTGAATAACTCCTGAACCGTAAGTCCTAGACGCTCGCTCTTGGCTGCATTCGATTCAGCTCGTGGCAGCCAGTCTAAAAAACACTATCTTGGACTTCTCTGCATGTTTCCCAGGCGAGAAATTGGCAGCATGTTCAGAACCATGTTTCTGTGAATAACTCCTGAACCGTAAGTCCTAGACGCTCGCTCTTGGCTGCATTCGATTCAGCTCGTGGCAGCCAGTCTAAAAAACACTATCTTGGACTTCTCTGCATGTTTCCCAGGCGAGAAATTGGCAGCATGTTCAGAACCATGTTTCTGTGAATAACTCCTGAACCGTAAGTCCTAGACGCTCGCTCTTGGCTGCATTCGATTCAGCTCGTGGCAGCCAGTCTAAAAAACACTATCTTGGACTTCTCTGCATGTTTCCCAGGCGAGAAATTGGCAGCATGTTCAGAACCATGTTTCTGTGAATAACTCCTGAACCGTAAGTCCTAGACGCTCGCTCTTGGCTGCATTCGATTCAGCTCGTGGCAGCCAGTCTAAAAAACACTATCTTGGACTTCTCTGCATGTTTCCCAGGCGAGCAATTGGCAGCATGTTCAGAACCATGTTTCTGTGAATAACTCCTGAACCGTAAGTCCTAGACGCTCGCTCTTGGCTGCATTCGATTCAGCTCGTGGCAGCCAGTCTAAAAAACACTATCTTGGACTTCTCTGCATGTTTCCCAGGCGAGAAATTGGCAGCATGTTCAGAACCATGTTTCTGTGAATAACTCCTGAACCGTAAGTCCTAGACGCTCGCTCTTGGCTGCATTCGATTCAGCTCGTGGCAGCCAGTCTAAAAAACACTATCTTGGACTTCTCTGCATGTTCCTAAGGCAAATGTTTC
>NW_027462493.1:0-50949 GCF_050947455.1 Rhinoderma darwinii
CAGAGAAGTCCAAGATAGTGTTTTTTAGACTGGCTGCCACGAGCTGAATCGAATGCAGCCAAGAGCGAGCGTCTAGGACTTACGGTTCAGGAGTTATTCACAGAAACATGGTTCTGAACATGCTGCCAATTGCTCGCCTGGGAAACAAGCAGAGAAGTCCAAGATAGTGTTTTTTAGACTGGCTGCCACGAGCTGAATCGAATGCAGCCAAGAGCGAGCGTCTAGGACTTACGGTTCAGGAGTTATTCACAGAAACATGGTTCTTTTACTGCCAGCCGCGAAAGCGAAAATAACCAAGATCGAGCGTCTAGGATTTACTTGTCAATAACTCGCCTGGGAAACATCCAGAGAAGTCAAACACAGTGCTCCTATACTAATTGCCAGGCGCTGAGACGAATGCCGCCAAGATCGAGCGTCTAGGACTTACGGTTCAGGAGTTATTCACAGAAACATGGTTCTGAACATGCTGCCAATTTCTCGCCTGGGAAACATGCAGAGAAGTCCAAGATAGTGTTTTTTTAGACTGGCTGCCACGAGCTGAATCGAATGCAGCCAAGAGCGAGCGTCTAGGACTTACGGTTCAGGAGTTATTCACAGAAATATGGTTCTGAACATGCTGCCAATTGCTCGCCTGGGAAACATGCAGAGAAGTCCGAGATAGTGTTTTTTAGACTGGCTGCCACGAGCTGAATCGAATGCAGCCAAGAGCGAGCGTCTAGGACTTACGGTTCAGGAGTTATTCACAGAAACATGGTTCTGAACATGCTGCCAATTTCTCGCCTGGGAAACATGCAGAGAAGTCCAAGATAGTGTTTTTTAGACTGGCTGCCACGAGCTGAATCGAATGCAGCCAAGAGCGAGCGTCTAGGACTTACGGTTCAGGAGTTATTCACAGAAACATGGTTCTTTTACTGCCAGCCGCGAAAGCGAAAATAACCAAGATCGAGCGTCTAGGATTTACTTGTCAATAACTCGCCTGGGAAACATCCAGAGAAGTCAAACACAGTGCTCCTATACTAATTGCGTGGCGCTGAGACGAATGCCGCCAAGATCGAGCGTCTAGGACTTACGGTTCAAGAATTAGCTTTAGAAACATTTGCCTTAGGAACATGCAGAGAAGTCCAAGATAGTGTTTTTTTAGACTGGCTGCCACGAGCTGAATCGAATGCAGCCAAGAGCGAGCGTCTAGGACTTACGGTTCAGGAGTTATTCACAGAAACATGGTTCTGAACATGCTGCCAATTGCTCGCCTGGGAAACATGCAGAGAAGTCCAAGATAGAGTTTTTTAGACTGGCTGCCACGAGCTGAATCGAATGCAGCCAAGAGCGAGCGTCTAGGACTTACGGTTCAGGAGTTATTCACAGAAACATGGTTCTGAACATGCTGCCAATTGCTCGCCTGGGAAACATGCAGAGAAGTCCAAGATAGTGTTTTTTAGACTGGCTGCCACGAGCTGAATCGAATGCAGCCAAGAGCGAGCGTCTAGGACTTACGGTTCAGGAGTTATTCACAGAAACATGGTTCTGAACATGCTGCCAATTTCTCGCCTGGGAAACATGCAGAGAAGTCCAAGATAGTGTTTTTTAGACTGGCTGCCACGAGCTGAATCGAATGCAGCCAAGAGCGAGCGTCTAGGACTTACGGTTCAGGAGTTATTCACAGAAATATGGTTCTGAACATGCTGCCAATTGCTCGCCTGGGAAACATGCAGAGAAGTCCGAGATAGTGTTTTTTAGACTGGCTGCCACGAGCTGAATCGAATGCAGCCAAGAGCGAGCGTCTAGGACTTACGGTTCAGGAGTTATTCACAGAAACATGGTTCTTTTACTGCCAGCCGCGAAAGCGAAAATAACCAAGATCGAGCGTCTAGGATTTACTTGTCAATAACTCGCCTGGGAAACATCCAGAGAAGTCAAACACAGTGCTCCTATACTAATTGCGTGGCGCTGAGACGAATGCCGCCAAGATCGAGCGTCTAGGACTTACGGTTCAAGAATTAGCTTTAGAAACATTTGCCTTAGGAACATGCAGAGAAGTCCAAGATAGTGTTTTTTAGACTGGCTGCCACGAGCTGAATCGAATGCAGCCAAGAGCGAGCGTCTAGGACTTACGGTTCAGGAGTTATTCACAGAAACATGGTTCTGAACATGCTGCCAATTGCTCGCCTGGGAAACATGCAGAGAAGTCCAAGATAGTGTTTTTTAGACTGGCTGCCACGAGCTGAATCGAATGCAGCCAAGAGCGAGCGTCTAGGACTTACGGTTCAGGAGTTATTCACAGAAACATGGTTCTGAACATGCTGCCAATTGCTCGCCTGGGAAACATGCAGAGAAGTCCAAGATAGTGTTTTTTAGACTGGCTGCCACGAGCTGAATCGAATGCAGCCAAGAGCGAGCGTCTAGGACTTACGGTTCAGGAGTTATTCACAGAAACATGGTTCTGAACATGCTGCCAATTGCTCGCCTGGGAAACAAGCAGAGAAGTCCAAGATAGTGTTTTTTAGACTGGCTGCCACGAGCTGAATCGAATGCAGCCAAGAGCGAGCGTCTAGGACTTACGGTTCAGGAGTTATTCACAGAAACATGGTTCTTTTACTGCCAGCCGCGAAAGCGAAAATAACCAAGATCGAGCGTCTAGGATTTACTTGTCAATAACTCGCCTGGGAAACATCCAGAGAAGTCAAACACAGTGCTCCTATACTAATTGCCTGGCGCTGAGACGAATGCCGCCAAGATCGAGCGTCTAGGACTTACGGTTCAAGAATTAGCTTTAGAAACATTTGCCTTAGGAACATGCAGAGAAGTCCAAGATAGTGTTTTTTTAGACTGGCTGCCACGAGCTGAATCGAATGCAGCCAAGAGCGAGCGTCTAGGACTTACGGTTCAGGAGTTATTCACAGAAACATGGTTCTGAACATGCTGCCAATTGCTCGCCTGGGAAACATGCAGAGAAGTCCAAGATAGTGTTTTTTAGACTGGCTGCCACGAGCTGAATCGAATGCAGCCAAGAGCGAGCGTCTAGGACTTACGGTTCAGGAGTTATTCACAGAAACATGGTTCTGAACATGCTGCCAATTGCTCGCCTGGGAAACATGCAGAGAAGTCCAAGATAGTGTTTTTTAGACTGGCTGCCACGAGCTGAATCGAATGCAGCCAAGAGCGAGCGTCTAGGACTTACGGTTCAGGAGTTATTCACAGAAACATGGTTCTGAACATGCTGCCAATTGCTCGCCTGGGAAACAAGCAGAGAAGTCCAAGATAGTGTTTTTTAGACTGGCTGCCACGAGCTGAATCGAATGCAGCCAAGAGCGAGCGTCTAGGACTTACGGTTCAGGAGTTATTCACAGAAACATGGTTCTTTTACTGCCAGCCGCGAAAGCGAAAATAACCAAGATCGAGCGTCTAGGATTTACTTGTCAATAACTCGCCTGGGAAACATCCAGAGAAGTCAAACACAGTGCTCCTATACTAATTGCCTGGCGCTGAGACGAATGCCGCCAAGATCGAGCGTCTAGGACTTACGGTTCAAGAATTAGCTTTAGAAACATTTGCCTTAGGAACATGCAGAGAAGTCCAAGATAGTGTTTTTTAGACTGGCTGCCACGAGCTGAATCGAATGCAGCCAAGAGCGAGCGTCTAGGACTTACGGTTCAGGAGTTATTCACAGAAACATGGTTCTGAACATGCTGCCAATTGCTCGCCTGGGAAACATGCAGAGAAGTCCAAGATAGTGTTTTTTAGACTGGCTGCCACGAGCTGAATCGAATGCAGCCAAGAGCGAGCGTCTAGGACTTACGGTTCAGGAGTTATTCACAGAAACATGGTTTTTTTACTGCCAGCCGCGAAAGCGAAAATAACCAAGATCGAGCGTCTAGGATTTACTTGTCAATAAACTCGCCTGGGAAACATCCAGAGAAGTCAAACACAGTGCTCCTATACTAATTGCCAGGCGCTGAGACGAATGCCGCCAAGATCGAGCGTCTAGGACTTACGGTTCAGGAGTTATTCACAGAAAACATGGTTCTGAACATGCTGCCAATTGCTCGCCTGGGAAACATGCAGAGAAGTCCAAGATAGTGTTTTTTAGACTGGCTGCCACGAGCTGAATCGAATGCAGCCAAGAGCGAGCGTCTAGGACTTACGGTTCAGGAGTTATTCACAGAAATATGGTTCTGAACATGCTGCCAATTGCTCGCCTGGGAAACATGCAGAGAAGTCCGAGATAGTGTTTTTTAGACTGGCTGCCACGAGCTGAATCGAATGCAGCCAAGAGCGAGCGTCTAGGACTTACGGTTCAGGAGTTATTCACAGAAACATGGTTCTTTTACTGCCAGCCGCGAAAGCGAAAATAACCAAGATCGAGCGTCTAGGATTTACTTGTCAATAACTCGCCTGGGAAACATCCAGAGAAGTCAAACACAGTGCTCCTATACTAATTGCGTGGCGCTGAGACGAATGCCGCCAAGATCGAGCGTCTAGGACTTACGGTTCAAGAATTAGCTTTAGAAACATTTGCCTTAGGAACATGCAGAGAAGTCCAAGATAGTGTTTTTTAGACTGGCTGCCACGAGCTGAATCGAATGCAGCCAAGAGCGAGCGTCTAGGACTTACGGTTCAGGAGTTATTCACAGAAACATGGTTCTGAACATGCTGCCAATTGCTCGCCTGGGAAACATGCAGAGAAGTCCAAGATAGTGTTTTTTAGACTGGCTGCCACGAGCTGAATCGAATGCAGCCAAGAGCGAGCGTCTAGGACTTACGGTTCAGGAGTTATTCACAGAAACATGGTTCTGAACATGCTGCCAATTGCTCGCCTGGGAAACATGCAGAGAAGTCCAAGATAGTGTTTTTTAGACTGGCTGCCACGAGCTGAATCGAATGCAGCCAAGAGCGAGCGTCTAGGACTTACGGTTCAGGAGTTATTCACAGAAACATGGTTCTGAACATGCTGCCAATTGCTCGCCTGGGAAACAAGCAGAGAAGTCCAAGATAGTGTTTTTTAGACTGGCTGCCACGAGCTGAATCGAATGCAGCCAAGAGCGAGCGTCTAGGACTTACGGTTCAGGAGTTATTCACAGAAACATGGTTCTTTTACTGCCAGCCGCGAAAGCGAAAATAACCAAGATCGAGCGTCTAGGATTTACTTGTCAATAACTCGCCTGGGAAACATCCAGAGAAGTCAAACACAGTGCTCCTATACTAATTGCCTGGCGCTGAGACGAATGCCGCCAAGATCGAGCGTCTAGGACTTACGGTTCAAGAATTAGCTTTAGAAACATTTGCCTTAGGAACATGCAGAGAAGTCCAAGATAGTGTTTTTTAGACTGGCTGCCACGAGCTGAATCGAATGCAGCCAAGAGCGAGCGTCTAGGACTTACGGTTCAGGAGTTATTCACAGAAACATGGTTCTGAACATGCTGCCAATTGCTCGCCTGGGAAACATGCAGAGAAGTCCAAGATAGTGTTTTTTAGACTGGCTGCCACGAGCTGAATCGAATGCAGCCAAGAGCGAGCGTCTAGGACTTACGGTTCAGGAGTTATTCACAGAAACATGGTTCTGAACATGCTGCCAATTGCTCGCCTGGGAAACATGCAGAGAAGTCCAAGATAGTGTTTTTTAGACTGGCTGCCACGAGCTGAATCGAATGCAGCCAAGAGCGAGCGTCTAGGACTTACGGTTCAGGAGTTATTCACAGAAACATGGTTCTGAACATGCTGCCAATTTCTCGCCTGGGAAACATGCAGAGAAGTCCAAGATAGTGTTTTTTAGACTGGCTGCCACGAGCTGAATCGAATGCAGCCAAGAGCGAGCGTCTAGGACTTACGGTTCAGGAGTTATTCACAGAAACATGGTTCTGAACATGCTGCCAATTGCTCGCCTGGGAAACATGCAGAGAAGTCCAAGATAGTGTTTTTTTAGACTGGCTGCCACGAGCTGAATCGAATGCAGCCAAGAGCGAGCGTCTAGGACTTACGGTTCAGGAGTTATTCACAGAAACATGGTTTTTTACTGCCAGCCGCGAAAGCGAAAATAACCAAGATCGAGCGTCTAGGATTTACTTGTCAATAACTCGCCTGGGAAACATCCAGAGAAGTCAAACACAGTGCTCCTATACTAATTGCCAGGCGCTGAGACGAATGCCGCCAAGATCGAGCGTCTAGGACTTACGGTTCAGGAGTTATTCACAGAAACATGGTTCTGAACATGCTGCCAATTGCTCGCCTGGGAAACATGCAGAGAAGTCCAAGATAGTGTTTTTTAGACTGGCTGCCACGAGCTGAATCGAATGCAGCCAAGAGCGAGCGTCTAGGACTTACGGTTCAGGAGTTATTCACAGAAACATGGTTCTGAACATGCTGCCAATTGCTCGCCTGGGAAACATGCAGAGAAGTCCAAGATAGTGTTTTTTAGACTGGCTGCCACGAGCTGAATCGAATGCAGCCAAGAGCGAGCGTCTAGGACTTACGGTTCAGGAGTTATTCACAGAAACATGGTTCTTTTACTGCCAGCCGCGAAAGCGAAAATAACCAAGATCGAGCGTCTAGGATTTACTTGTCAATAACTCGCCTGGGAAACATCCAGAGAAGTCAAACACAGTGCTCCTATACTAATTGCCAGGCGCTGAGACGAATGCCGCCAAGATCGAGCGTCTAGGACTTACGGTTCAGGAGTTATTCACAGAAACATGGTTCTGAACATGCTGCCAATTTCTCGCCTGGGAAACATGCAGAGAAGTCCAAGATAGTGTTTTTTAGACTGGCTGCCACGAGCTGAATCGAATGCAGCCAAGAGCGAGCGTCTAGGACTTACGGTTCAGGAGTTATTCACAGAAACATGGTTCTGAACATGCTGCCAATTTCTCGCCTGGGAAACATGCAGAGAAGTCCAAGATAGTGTTTTTTAGACTGGCTGCCACGAGCTGAATCGAATGCAGCCAAGAGCGAGCGTCTAGGACTTACGGTTCAGGAGTTATTCACAGAAACATGGTTCTGAACATGCTGCCAATTGCTCGCCTGGGAAACATGCAGAGAAGTCCAAGATAGTGTTTTTTAGACTGGCTGCCACGAGCTGAATCGAATGCAGCCAAGAGCGAGCGTCTAGGACTTACGGTTCAGGAGTTATTCACAGAAACATGGTTTTTTTACTGCCAGCCGCGAAAGCGAAAATAACCAAGATCGAGCGTCTAGGATTTACTTGTCAATAACTCGCCTGGGAAAACATCCAGAGAAGTCAAACACAGTGCTCCTATACTAATTGCCAGGCGCTGAGACGAATGCCGCCAAGATCGAGCGTCTAGGACTTACGGTTCAGGAGTTATTCACAGAAACATGGTTCTGAACATGCTGCCAATTGCTCGCCTGGGAAACATGCAGAGAAGTCCAAGATAGTGTTTTTTAGACTGGCTGCCACGAGCTGAATCGAATGCAGCCAAGAGCGAGCGTCTAGGACTTACGGTTCAGGAGTTATTCACAGAAACATGGTTCTGAACATGCTGCCAATTGCTCGCCTGGGAAACATGCAGAGAAGTCCAAGATAGTGTTTTTTAGACTGGCTGCCACGAGCTGAATCGAATGCAGCCAAGAGCGAGCGTCTAGGACTTACGGTTCAGGAGTTATTCACAGAAACATGGTTTTTTTACTGCCAGCCGCGAAAGCGAAAATAACCAAGATCGAGCGTCTAGGATTTACTTGTCAATAACTCGCCTGGGAAACATCCAGAGAAGTCAAACACAGTGCTCCTATACTAATTGCCAGGCGCTGAGACGAATGCCGCCAAGATCGAGCGTCTAGGACTTACGGTTCAGGAGTTATTCACAGAAACATGGTTCTGAACATGCTGCCAATTTCTCGTCTGGGAAACATGCAGAGAAGTCCAAGATAGTGTTTTTTAGACTGGCTGCCACGAGCTGAATCGAATGCAGCCAAGAGCGAGCGTCTAGGACTTACGGTTCAGGAGTTATTCACAGAAACATGGTTCTGAACATGCTGCCAATTTCTCGCCTGGGAAACATGCAGAGAAGTCCAAGATAGTGTTTTTTAGACTGGCTGCCACGAGCTGAATCGAATGCAGCCAAGAGCGAGCGTCTAGGACTTACGGTTCAGGAGTTATTCACAGAAACATGGTTTTTTTACTGCCAGCCGCGAAAGCGAAAATAACCAAGATCGAGCGTCTAGGATTTACTTGTCAATAACTCGCCTGGGAAACATCCAGAGAAGTCAAACACAGTGCTCCTATACTAATTGCCAGGCGCTGAGACGAATGCCGCCAAGATCGAGCGTCTAGGACTTACGGTTCAGGAGTTATTCACAGAAACATGGTTCTGAACATGCTGCCAATTTCTCGTCTGGGAAACATGCAGAGAAGTCCAAGATAGTGTTTTTTAGACTGGCTGCCACGAGCTGAATCGAATGCAGCCAAGAGCGAGCGTCTAGGACTTACGGTTCAGGAGTTATTCACAGAAACATGGTTCTGAACATGCTGCCAATTTCTCGCCTGGGAAACATGCAGAGAAGTCCAAGATAGTGTTTTTTAGACTGGCTGCCACGAGCTGAATCGAATGCAGCCAAGAGCGAGCGTCTAGGACTTACGGTTCAGGAGTTATTCACAGAAACATGGTTCTGAACATGCTGCCAATTGCTCGCCTGGGAAACATGCAGAGAAGTCCAAGATAGTGTTTTTTAGACTGGCTGCCACGAGCTGAATCGAATGCAGCCAAGAGCGAGCGTCTAGGACTTACGGTTCAGGAGTTATTCACAGAAACATGGTTCTTTTACTGCCAGCCGCGAAAGCGAAAATAACCAAGATCGAGCGTCTAGGATTTACTTGTCAATAACTCGCCTGGGAAACATCCAGAGAAGTCAAACACAGTGCTCCTATACTAATTGCCAGGCGCTGAGACGAATGCCGCCAAGATCGAGCGTCTAGGACTTACGGTTCAGGAGTTATTCACAGAAACATGGTTCTGAACATGCTGCCAATTTCTCGCCTGGGAAACATGCAGAGAAGTCCAAGATAGTGTTTTTTAGACTGGCTGCCACGAGCTGAATCGAATGCAGCCAAGAGCGAGCGTCTAGGACTTACGGTTCAGGAGTTATTCACAGAAATATGGTTCTGAACATGCTGCCAATTGCTCGCCTGGGAAACATGCAGAGAAGTCCGAGATAGTGTTTTTTAGACTGGCTGCCACGAGCTGAATCGAATGCAGCCAAGAGCGAGCGTCTAGGACTTACGGTTCAGGAGTTATTCACAGAAACATGGTTCTGAACATGCTGCCAATTTCTCGCCTGGGAAACATGCAGAGAAGTCCAAGATAGTGTTTTTTAGACTGGCTGCCACGAGCTGAATCGAATGCAGCCAAGAGCGAGCGTCTAGGACTTACGGTTCAGGAGTTATTCACAGAAACATGGTTCTTTTACTGCCAGCCGCGAAAGCGAAAATAACCAAGATCGAGCGTCTAGGATTTACTTGTCAATAACTCGCCTGGGAAACATCCAGAGAAGTCAAACACAGTGCTCCTATACTAATTGCGTGGCGCTGAGACGAATGCCGCCAAGATCGAGCGTCTAGGACTTACGGTTCAAGAATTAGCTTTAGAAACATTTGCCTTAGGAACATGCAGAGAAGTCCAAGATAGTGTTTTTTAGACTGGCTGCCACGAGCTGAATCGAATGCAGCCAAGAGCGAGCGTCTAGGACTTACAGTTCAGGAGTTATTCACAGAAACATGGTTCTGAACATGCTGCCAATTGCTCGCCTGGGAAACATGCAGAGAAGTCCAAGATAGAGTTTTTTAGACTGGCTGCCACGAGCTGAATCGAATGCAGCCAAGAGCGAGCGTCTAGGACTTACGGTTCAGGAGTTATTCACAGAAACATGGTTCTGAACATGCTGCCAATTGCTCGCCTGGGAAACATGCAGAGAAGTCCAAGATAGTGTTTTTTAGACTGGCTGCCACGAGCTGAATCGAATGCAGCCAAGAGCGAGCGTCTAGGACTTACGGTTCAGGAGTTATTCACAGAAACATGGTTCTGAACATGCTGCCAATTTCTCGCCTGGGAAACATGCAGAGAAGTCCAAGATAGTGTTTTTTAGACTGGCTGCCACGAGCTGAATCGAATGCAGCCAAGAGCGAGCGTCTAGGACTTACGGTTCAGGAGTTATTCACAGAAATATGGTTCTGAACATGCTGCCAATTGCTCGCCTGGGAAACATGCAGAGAAGTCCGAGATAGTGTTTTTTAGACTGGCTGCCACGAGCTGAATCGAATGCAGCCAAGAGCGAGCGTCTAGGACTTACGGTTCAGGAGTTATTCACAGAAACATGGTTCTGAACATGCTGCCAATTTCTCGCCTGGGAAACATGCAGAGAAGTCCAAGATAGTGTTTTTTAGACTGGCTGCCACGAGCTGAATCGAATGCAGCCAAGAGCGAGCGTCTAGGACTTACGGTTCAGGAGTTATTCACAGAAACATGGTTCTTTTACTGCCAGCCGCGAAAGCGAAAATAACCAAGATCGAGCGTCTAGGATTTACTTGTCAATAACTCGCCTGGGAAACATCCAGAGAAGTCAAACACAGTGCTCCTATACTAATTGCGTGGCGCTGAGACGAATGCCGCCAAGATCGAGCGTCTAGGACTTACGGTTCAAGAATTAGCTTTAGAAACATTTGCCTTAGGAACATGCAGAGAAGTCCAAGATAGTGTTTTTTAGACTGGCTGCCACGAGCTGAATCGAATGCAGCCAAGAGCGAGCGTCTAGGACTTACGGTTCAGGAGTTATTCACAGAAACATGGTTCTGAACATGCTGCCAATTTCTCGTCTGGGAAACATGCAGAGAAGTCCAAGATAGTGTTTTTTAGACTGGCTGCCACGAGCTGAATCGAATGCAGCCAAGAGCGAGCGTCTAGGACTTACGGTTCAGGAGTTATTCACAGAAACATGGTTCTGAACATGCTGCCAATTTCTCGCCTGGGAAACATGCAGAGAAGTCCAAGATAGTGTTTTTTAGACTGGCTGCCACGAGCTGAATCGAATGCAGCCAAGAGCGAGCGTCTAGGACTTACGGTTCAGGAGTTATTCACAGAAACATGGTTCTGAACATGCTGCCAATTGCTCGCCTGGGAAACATGCAGAGAAGTCCAAGATAGTGTTTTTTAGACTGGCTGCCACGAGCTGAATCGAATGCAGCCAAGAGCGAGCGTCTAGGACTTACGGTTCAGGAGTTATTCACAGAAACATGGTTCTTTTACTGCCAGCCGCGAAAGCGAAAATAACCAAGATCGAGCGTCTAGGATTTACTTGTCAATAACTCGCCTGGGAAACATCCAGAGAAGTCAAACACAGTGCTCCTATACTAATTGCCAGGCGCTGAGACGAATGCCGCCAAGATCGAGCGTCTAGGACTTACGGTTCAGGAGTTATTCACAGAAACATGGTTCTGAACATGCTGCCAATTTCTCGCCTGGGAAACATGCAGAGAAGTCCAAGATAGTGTTTTTTAGACTGGCTGCCACGAGCTGAATCGAATGCAGCCAAGAGCGAGCGTCTAGGACTTACGGTTCAGGAGTTATTCACAGAAATATGGTTCTGAACATGCTGCCAATTGCTCGCCTGGGAAACATGCAGAGAAGTCCGAGATAGTGTTTTTTAGACTGGCTGCCACGAGCTGAATCGAATGCAGCCAAGAGCGAGCGTCTAGGACTTACGGTTCAGGAGTTATTCACAGAAACATGGTTCTGAACATGCTGCCAATTTCTCGCCTGGGAAACATGCAGAGAAGTCCAAGATAGTGTTTTTTAGACTGGCTGCCACGAGCTGAATCGAATGCAGCCAAGAGCGAGCGTCTAGGACTTACGGTTCAGGAGTTATTCACAGAAACATGGTTCTTTTACTGCCAGCCGCGAAAGCGAAAATAACCAAGATCGAGCGTCTAGGATTTACTTGTCAATAACTCGCCTGGGAAACATCCAGAGAAGTCAAACACAGTGCTCCTATACTAATTGCGTGGCGCTGAGACGAATGCCGCCAAGATCGAGCGTCTAGGACTTACGGTTCAAGAATTAGCTTTAGAAACATTTGCCTTAGGAACATGCAGAGAAGTCCAAGATAGTGTTTTTTAGACTGGCTGCCACGAGCTGAATCGAATGCAGCCAAGAGCGAGCGTCTAGGACTTACAGTTCAGGAGTTATTCACAGAAACATGGTTCTGAACATGCTGCCAATTGCTCGCCTGGGAAACATGCAGAGAAGTCCAAGATAGAGTTTTTTAGACTGGCTGCCACGAGCTGAATCGAATGCAGCCAAGAGCGAGCGTCTAGGACTTACGGTTCAGGAGTTATTCACAGAAACATGGTTCTGAACATGCTGCCAATTGCTCGCCTGGGAAACATGCAGAGAAGTCCAAGATAGTGTTTTTTAGACTGGCTGCCACGAGCTGAATCGAATGCAGCCAAGAGCGAGCGTCTAGGACTTACGGTTCAGGAGTTATTCACAGAAACATGGTTCTGAACATGCTGCCAATTTCTCGCCTGGGAAACATGCAGAGAAGTCCAAGATAGTGTTTTTTAGACTGGCTGCCACGAGCTGAATCGAATGCAGCCAAGAGCGAGCGTCTAGGACTTACGGTTCAGGAGTTATTCACAGAAATATGGTTCTGAACATGCTGCCAATTGCTCGCCTGGGAAACATGCAGAGAAGTCCGAGATAGTGTTTTTTAGACTGGCTGCCACGAGCTGAATCGAATGCAGCCAAGAGCGAGCGTCTAGGACTTACGGTTCAGGAGTTATTCACAGAAACATGGTTCTGAACATGCTGCCAATTTCTCGCCTGGGAAACATGCAGAGAAGTCCAAGATAGTGTTTTTTAGACTGGCTGCCACGAGCTGAATCGAATGCAGCCAAGAGCGAGCGTCTAGGACTTACGGTTCAGGAGTTATTCACAGAAACATGGTTCTTTTACTGCCAGCCGCGAAAGCGAAAATAACCAAGATCGAGCGTCTAGGATTTACTTGTCAATAACTCGCCTGGGAAACATCCAGAGAAGTCAAACACAGTGCTCCTATACTAATTGCGTGGCGCTGAGACGAATGCCGCCAAGATCGAGCGTCTAGGACTTACGGTTCAAGAATTAGCTTTAGAAACATTTGCCTTAGGAACATGCAGAGAAGTCCAAGATAGTGTTTTTTAGACTGGCTGCCACGAGCTGAATCGAATGCAGCCAAGAGCGAGCGTCTAGGACTTACGGTTCAGGAGTTATTCACAGAAACATGGTTCTGAACATGCTGCCAATTGCTCGCCTGGGAAACATGCAGAGAAGTCCAAGATAGTGTTTTTTAGACTGGCTGCCACGAGCTGAATCGAATGCAGCCAAGAGCGAGCGTCTAGGACTTACGGTTCAGGAGTTATTCACAGAAACATGGTTCTGAACATGCTGCCAATTGCTCGCCTGGGAAACATGCAGAGAAGTCCAAGATAGTGTTTTTTAGACTGGCTGCCACGAGCTGAATCGAATGCAGCCAAGAGCGAGCGTCTAGGACTTACGGTTCAGGAGTTATTCACAGAAACATGGTTCTGAACATGCTGCCAATTGCTCGCCTGGGAAACATGCAGAGAAGTCCAAGATAGTGTTTTTTAGACTGGCTGCCACGAGCTGAATCGAATGCAGCCAAGAGCGAGCGTCTAGGACTTACGGTTCAGGAGTTATTCACAGAAACATGGTTCTGAACATGCTGCCAATTTCTCGCCTGGGAAACATGCAGAGAAGTCCAAGATAGTGTTTTTTAGACTGGCTGCCACGAGCTGAATCGAATGCAGCCAAGAGCGAGCGTCTAGGACTTACGGTTCAGGAGTTATTCACAGAAACATGGTTCTGAACATGCTGCCAATTGCTCGCCTGGGAAACATGCAGAGAAGTCCAAGATAGTGTTTTTTAGACTGGCTGCCACGAGCTGAATCGAATGCAGCCAAGAGCGAGCGTCTAGGACTTACGGTTCAGGAGTTATTCACAGAAACATGGTTTTTTTACTGCCAGCCGCGAAAGCGAAAATAACCAAGATCGAGCGTCTAGGATTTACTTGTCAATAACTCGCCTGGGAAACATCCAGAGAAGTCAAACACAGTGCTCCTATACTAATTGCCAGGCGCTGAGACGAATGCCGCCAAGATCGAGCGTCTAGGACTTACGGTTCAGGAGTTATTCACAGAAACATGGTTCTGAACATGCTGCCAATTTCTCGCCTGGGAAACATGCAGAGAAGTCCAAGATAGTGTTTTTTAGACTGGCTGCCACGAGCTGAATCGAATGCAGCCAAGAGCGAGCGTCTAGGACTTACGGTTCAGGAGTTATTCACAGAAATATGGTTCTGAACATGCTGCCAATTGCTCGCCTGGGAAACATGCAGAGAAGTCCGAGATAGTGTTTTTTAGACTGGCTGCCACGAGCTGAATCGAATGCAGCCAAGAGCGAGCGTCTAGGACTTACGGTTCAGGAGTTATTCACAGAAACATGGTTCTTTTACTGCCAGCCGCGAAAGCGAAAATAACCAAGATCGAGCGTCTAGGATTTACTTGTCAATAACTCGCCTGGGAAACATCCAGAGAAGTCAAACACAGTGCTCCTATACTAATTGCGTGGCGCTGAGACGAATGCCGCCAAGATCGAGCGTCTAGGACTTACGGTTCAAGAATTAGCTTTAGAAACATTTGCCTTAGGAACATGCAGAGAAGTCCAAGATAGTGTTTTTTAGACTGGCTGCCACGAGCTGAATCGAATGCAGCCAAGAGCGAGC
The DNA here is from genome assembly GCF_050947455.1 of Rhinoderma darwinii. NCBI lineage: Eukaryota > Metazoa > Chordata > Amphibia > Anura > Rhinodermatidae > Rhinoderma > Rhinoderma darwinii. The sequence continues at coordinate 14,785 of NW_027462493.1, forward strand.
GTCTAGGACTTACGGTTCAGGAGTTATTCACAGAAACATGGTTCTGAACATGCTGCCAATTGCTCGCCTGGGAAACATGCAGAGAAGTCCAAGATAGTGTTTTTTAGACTGGCTGCCACGAGCTGAATCGAATGCAGCCAAGAGCGAGCGTCTAGGACTTACGGTTCAGGAGTTATTCACAGAAACATGGTTCTGAACATGCTGCCAATTGCTCGCCTGGGAAACATGCAGAGAAGTCCAAGATAGTGTTTTTTAGACTGGCTGCCACGAGCTGAATCGAATGCAGCCAAGAGCGAGCGTCTAGGACTTACGGTTCAGGAGTTATTCACAGAAACATGGTTCTGAACATGCTGCCAATTGCTCGCCTGGGAAACAAGCAGAGAAGTCCAAGATAGTGTTTTTTAGACTGGCTGCCACGAGCTGAATCGAATGCAGCCAAGAGCGAGCGTCTAGGACTTACGGTTCAGGAGTTATTCACAGAAACATGGTTCTTTTACTGCCAGCCGCGAAAGCGAAAATAACCAAGATCGAGCGTCTAGGATTTACTTGTCAATAACTCGCCTGGGAAACATCCAGAGAAGTCAAACACAGTGCTCCTATACTAATTGCCTGGCGCTGAGACGAATGCCGCCAAGATCGAGCGTCTAGGACTTACGGTTCAAGAATTAGCTTTAGAAACATTTGCCTTAGGAACATGCAGAGAAGTCCAAGATAGTGTTTTTTAGACTGGCTGCCACGAGCTGAATCGAATGCAGCCAAGAGCGAGCGTCTAGGACTTACGGTTCAGGAGTTATTCACAGAAACATGGTTCTGAACATGCTGCCAATTGCTCGCCTGGGAAACATGCAGAGAAGTCCAAGATAGTGTTTTTTAGACTGGCTGCCACGAGCTGAATCGAATGCAGCCAAGAGCGAGCGTCTAGGACTTACGGTTCAGGAGTTATTCACAGAAACATGGTTCTGAACATGCTGCCAATTGCTCGCCTGGGAAACATGCAGAGAAGTCCAAGATAGTGTTTTTTAGACTGGCTGCCACGAGCTGAATCGAATGCAGCCAAGAGCGAGCGTCTAGGACTTACGGTTCAGGAGTTATTCACAGAAACATGGTTCTGAACATGCTGCCAATTTCTCGCCTGGGAAACATGCAGAGAAGTCCAAGATAGTGTTTTTTAGACTGGCTGCCACGAGCTGAATCGAATGCAGCCAAGAGCGAGCGTCTAGGACTTACGGTTCAGGAGTTATTCACAGAAACATGGTTCTGAACATGCTGCCAATTGCTCGCCTGGGAAACATGCAGAGAAGTCCAAGATAGTGTTTTTTAGACTGGCTGCCACGAGCTGAATCGAATGCAGCCAAGAGCGAGCGTCTAGGACTTACGGTTCAGGAGTTATTCACAGAAACATGGTTTTTTTACTGCCAGCCGCGAAAGCGAAAATAACCAAGATCGAGCGTCTAGGATTTACTTGTCAATAACTCGCCTGGGAAACATCCAGAGAAGTCAAACACAGTGCTCCTATACTAATTGCCAGGCGCTGAGACGAATGCCGCCAAGATCGAGCGTCTAGGACTTACGGTTCAGGAGTTATTCACAGAAACATGGTTCTGAACATGCTGCCAATTGCTCGCCTGGGAAACATGCAGAGAAGTCCAAGATAGTGTTTTTTAGACTGGCTGCCACGAGCTGAATCGAATGCAGCCAAGAGCGAGCGTCTAGGACTTACGGTTCAGGAGTTATTCACAGAAACATGGTTCTGAACATGCTGCCAATTGCTCGCCTGGGAAACATGCAGAGAAGTCCAAGATAGTGTTTTTTAGACTGGCTGCCACGAGCTGAATCGAATGCAGCCAAGAGCGAGCGTCTAGGACTTACGGTTCAGGAGTTATTCACAGAAACATGGTTTTTTTACTGCCAGCCGCGAAAGCGAAAATAACCAAGATCGAGCGTCTAGGATTTACTTGTCAATAACTCGCCTGGGAAACATCCAGAGAAGTCAAACACAGTGCTCCTATACTAATTGCCAGGCGCTGAGACGAATGCCGCCAAGATCGAGCGTCTAGGACTTACGGTTCAGGAGTTATTCACAGAAACATGGTTCTGAACATGCTGCCAATTTCTCGTCTGGGAAACATGCAGAGAAGTCCAAGATAGTGTTTTTTAGACTGGCTGCCACGAGCTGAATCGAATGCAGCCAAGAGCGAGCGTCTAGGACTTACGGTTCAGGAGTTATTCACAGAAACATGGTTCTGAACATGCTGCCAATTTCTCGCCTGGGAAACATGCAGAGAAGTCCAAGATAGTGTTTTTTAGACTGGCTGCCACGAGCTGAATCGAATGCAGCCAAGAGCGAGCGTCTAGGACTTACGGTTCAGGAGTTATTCACAGAAACATGGTTTTTTTACTGCCAGCCGCGAAAGCGAAAATAACCAAGATCGAGCGTCTAGGATTTACTTGTCAATAACTCGCCTGGGAAACATCCAGAGAAGTCAAACACAGTGCTCCTATACTAATTGCCAGGCGCTGAGACGAATGCCGCCAAGATCGAGCGTCTAGGACTTACGGTTCAGGAGTTATTCACAGAAACATGGTTCTGAACATGCTGCCAATTTCTCGTCTGGGAAACATGCAGAGAAGTCCAAGATAGTGTTTTTTAGACTGGCTGCCACGAGCTGAATCGAATGCAGCCAAGAGCGAGCGTCTAGGACTTACGGTTCAGGAGTTATTCACAGAAACATGGTTCTGAACATGCTGCCAATTTCTCGCCTGGGAAACATGCAGAGAAGTCCAAGATAGTGTTTTTTAGACTGGCTGCCACGAGCTGAATCGAATGCAGCCAAGAGCGAGCGTCTAGGACTTACGGTTCAGGAGTTATTCACAGAAACATGGTTCTGAACATGCTGCCAATTGCTCGCCTGGGAAACATGCAGAGAAGTCCAAGATAGTGTTTTTTAGACTGGCTGCCACGAGCTGAATCGAATGCAGCCAAGAGCGAGCGTCTAGGACTTACGGTTCAGGAGTTATTCACAGAAACATGGTTCTTTTACTGCCAGCCGCGAAAGCGAAAATAACCAAGATCGAGCGTCTAGGATTTACTTGTCAATAACTCGCCTGGGAAACATCCAGAGAAGTCAAACACAGTGCTCCTATACTAATTGCCAGGCGCTGAGACGAATGCCGCCAAGATCGAGCGTCTAGGACTTACGGTTCAGGAGTTATTCACAGAAACATGGTTCTGAACATGCTGCCAATTTCTCGCCTGGGAAACATGCAGAGAAGTCCAAGATAGTGTTTTTTAGACTGGCTGCCACGAGCTGAATCGAATGCAGCCAAGAGCGAGCGTCTAGGACTTACGGTTCAGGAGTTATTCACAGAAATATGGTTCTGAACATGCTGCCAATTGCTCGCCTGGGAAACATGCAGAGAAGTCCGAGATAGTGTTTTTTAGACTGGCTGCCACGAGCTGAATCGAATGCAGCCAAGAGCGAGCGTCTAGGACTTACGGTTCAGGAGTTATTCACAGAAACATGGTTCTGAACATGCTGCCAATTTCTCGCCTGGGAAACATGCAGAGAAGTCCAAGATAGTGTTTTTTAGACTGGCTGCCACGAGCTGAATCGAATGCAGCCAAGAGCGAGCGTCTAGGACTTACGGTTCAGGAGTTATTCACAGAAACATGGTTCTTTTACTGCCAGCCGCGAAAGCGAAAATAACCAAGATCGAGCGTCTAGGATTTACTTGTCAATAACTCGCCTGGGAAACATCCAGAGAAGTCAAACACAGTGCTCCTATACTAATTGCGTGGCTCTGAGACGAATGCCGCCAAGATCGAGCGTCTAGGACTTACGGTTCAAGAATTAGCTTTAGAAACATTTGCCTTAGGAACATGCAGAGAAGTCCAAGATAGTGTTTTTTAGACTGGCTGCCACGAGCTGAATCGAATGCAGCCAAGAGCGAGCGTCTAGGACTTACGGTTCAGGAGTTATTCACAGAAACATGGTTCTGAACATGCTGCCAATTGCTCGCCTGGGAAACATGCAGAGAAGTCCAAGATAGAGTTTTTTAGACTGGCTGCCACGAGCTGAATCGAATGCAGCCAAGAGCGAGCGTCTAGGACTTACGGTTCAGGAGTTATTCACAGAAACATGGTTCTGAACATGCTGCCAATTGCTCGCCTGGGAAACATGCAGAGAAGTCCAAGATAGTGTTTTTTAGACTGGCTGCCACGAGCTGAATCGAATGCAGCCAAGAGCGAGCGTCTAGGACTTACGGTTCAGGAGTTATTCACAGAAACATGGTTCTTTTACTGCCAGCCGCGAAAGCGAAAATAACCAAGATCGAGCGTCTAGGATTTACTTGTCAATAACTCGCCTGGGAAACATCCAGAGAAGTCAAACACAGTGCTCCTATACTAATTGCCTGGCGCTGAGACGAATGCCGCCAAGATCGAGCGTCTAGGACTTACGGTTCAAGAATTAGCTTTAGAAACATTTGCCTTAGGAACATGCAGAGAAGTCCAAGATAGTGTTTTTTAGACTGGCTGCCACGAGCTGAATCGAATGCAGCCAAGAGCGAGCGTCTAGGACTTACGGTTCAGGAGTTATTCACAGAAACATGGTTCTGAACATGCTGCCAATTGCTCGCCTGGGAAACATGCAGAGAAGTCCAAGATAGTGTTTTTTAGACTGGCTGCCACGAGCTGAATCGAATGCAGCCAAGAGCGAGCGTCTAGGACTTACGGTTCAGGAGTTATTCACAGAAACATGGTTCTGAACATGCTGCCAATTGCTCGCCTGGGAAACATGCAGAGAAGTCCAAGATAGTGTTTTTTAGACTGGCTGCCACGAGCTGAATCGAATGCAGCCAAGAGCGAGCGTCTAGGACTTACGGTTCAGGAGTTATTCACAGAAACATGGTTCTGAACATGCTGCCAATTTCTCGCCTGGGAAACATGCAGAGAAGTCCAAGATAGTGTTTTTTAGACTGGCTGCCACGAGCTGAATCGAATGCAGCCAAGAGCGAGCGTCTAGGACTTACGGTTCAGGAGTTATTCACAGAAACATGGTTCTGAACATGCTGCCAATTGCTCGCCTGGGAAACATGCAGAGAAGTCCAAGATAGTGTTTTTTAGACTGGCTGCCACGAGCTGAATCGAATGCAGCCAAGAGCGAGCGTCTAGGACTTACGGTTCAGGAGTTATTCACAGAAACATGGTTTTTTTACTGCCAGCCGCGAAAGCGAAAATAACCAAGATCGAGCGTCTAGGATTTACTTGTCAATAACTCGCCTGGGAAACATCCAGAGAAGTCAAACACAGTGCTCCTATACTAATTGCCAGGCGCTGAGACGAATGCCGCCAAGATCGAGCGTCTAGGACTTACGGTTCAGGAGTTATTCACAGAAACATGGTTCTGAACATGCTGCCAATTGCTCGCCTGGGAAACATGCAGAGAAGTCCAAGATAGTGTTTTTTAGACTGGCTGCCACGAGCTGAATCGAATGCAGCCAAGAGCGAGCGTCTAGGACTTACGGTTCAGGAGTTATTCACAGAAACATGGTTCTGAACATGCTGCCAATTGCTCGCCTGGGAAACATGCAGAGAAGTCCAAGATAGTGTTTTTTAGACTGGCTGCCACGAGCTGAATCGAATGCAGCCAAGAGCGAGCGTCTAGGACTTACGGTTCAGGAGTTATTCACAGAAACATGGTTCTTTTACTGCCAGCCGCGAAAGCGAAAATAACCAAGATCGAGCGTCTAGGATTTACTTGTCAATAACTCGCCTGGGAAACATCCAGAGAAGTCAAACACAGTGCTCCTATACTAATTGCCAGGCGCTGAGACGAATGCCGCCAAGATCGAGCGTCTAGGACTTACGGTTCAGGAGTTATTCACAGAAACATGGTTCTGAACATGCTGCCAATTTCTCGCCTGGGAAACATGCAGAGAAGTCCAAGATAGTGTTTTTTAGACTGGCTGCCACGAGCTGAATCGAATGCAGCCAAGAGCGAGCGTCTAGGACTTACGGTTCAGGAGTTATTCACAGAAACATGGTTCTGAACATGCTGCCAATTTCTCGCCTGGGAAACATGCAGAGAAGTCCAAGATAGTGTTTTTTAGACTGGCTGCCACGAGCTGAATCGAATGCAGCCAAGAGCGAGCGTCTAGGACTTACGGTTCAGGAGTTATTCACAGAAACATGGTTCTGAACATGCTGCCAATTGCTCGCCTGGGAAACATGCAGAGAAGTCCAAGATAGTGTTTTTTAGACTGGCTGCCACGAGCTGAATCGAATGCAGCCAAGAGCGAGCGTCTAGGACTTACGGTTCAGGAGTTATTCACAGAAACATGGTTTTTTTACTGCCAGCCGCGAAAGCGAAAATAACCAAGATCGAGCGTCTAGGATTTACTTGTCAATAACTCGCCTGGGAAACATCCAGAGAAGTCAAACACAGTGCTCCTATACTAATTGCCAGGCGCTGAGACGAATGCCGCCAAGATCGAGCGTCTAGGACTTACGGTTCAGGAGTTATTCACAGAAACATGGTTCTGAACATGCTGCCAATTGCTCGCCTGGGAAACATGCAGAGAAGTCCAAGATAGTGTTTTTTAGACTGGCTGCCACGAGCTGAATCGAATGCAGCCAAGAGCGAGCGTCTAGGACTTACGGTTCAGGAGTTATTCACAGAAACATGGTTCTGAACATGCTGCCAATTGCTCGCCTGGGAAACATGCAGAGAAGTCCAAGATAGTGTTTTTTAGACTGGCTGCCACGAGCTGAATCGAATGCAGCCAAGAGCGAGCGTCTAGGACTTACGGTTCAGGAGTTATTCACAGAAACATGGTTTTTTTACTGCCAGCCGCGAAAGCGAAAATAACCAAGATCGAGCGTCTAGGATTTACTTGTCAATAACTCGCCTGGGAAACATCCAGAGAAGTCAAACACAGTGCTCCTATACTAATTGCCAGGCGCTGAGACGAATGCCGCCAAGATCGAGCGTCTAGGACTTACGGTTCAGGAGTTATTCACAGAAACATGGTTCTGAACATGCTGCCAATTTCTCGTCTGGGAAACATGCAGAGAAGTCCAAGATAGTGTTTTTTAGACTGGCTGCCACGAGCTGAATCGAATGCAGCCAAGAGCGAGCGTCTAGGACTTACGGTTCAGGAGTTATTCACAGAAACATGGTTCTGAACATGCTGCCAATTTCTCGCCTGGGAAACATGCAGAGAAGTCCAAGATAGTGTTTTTTAGACTGGCTGCCACGAGCTGAATCGAATGCAGCCAAGAGCGAGCGTCTAGGACTTACGGTTCAGGAGTTATTCACAGAAACATGGTTTTTTTACTGCCAGCCGCGAAAGCGAAAATAACCAAGATCGAGCGTCTAGGATTTACTTGTCAATAACTCGCCTGGGAAACATCCAGAGAAGTCAAACACAGTGCTCCTATACTAATTGCCAGGCGCTGAGACGAATGCCGCCAAGATCGAGCGTCTAGGACTTACGGTTCAGGAGTTATTCACAGAAACATGGTTCTGAACATGCTGCCAATTTCTCGTCTGGGAAACATGCAGAGAAGTCCAAGATAGTGTTTTTTAGACTGGCTGCCACGAGCTGAATCGAATGCAGCCAAGAGCGAGCGTCTAGGACTTACGGTTCAGGAGTTATTCACAGAAACATGGTTCTGAACATGCTGCCAATTTCTCGCCTGGGAAACATGCAGAGAAGTCCAAGATAGTGTTTTTTAGACTGGCTGCCACGAGCTGAATCAAATGCAGCCAAGAGCGAGCGTCTAGGACTTACGGTTCAGGAGTTATTCACAGAAACATGGTTCTGAACATGCTGCCAATTGCTCGCCTGGGAAACATGCAGAGAAGTCCAAGATAGTGTTTTTTAGACTGGCTGCCACGAGCTGAATCGAATGCAGCCAAGAGCGAGCGTCTAGGACTTACGGTTCAGGAGTTATTCACAGAAACATGGTTCTTTTACTGCCAGCCGCGAAAGCGAAAATAACCAAGATCGAGCGTCTAGGATTTACTTGTCAATAACTCGCCTGGGAAACATCCAGAGAAGTCAAACACAGTGCTCCTATACTAATTGCCAGGCGCTGAGACGAATGCCGCCAAGATCGAGCGTCTAGGACTTACGGTTCAGGAGTTATTCACAGAAACATGGTTCTGAACATGCTGCCAATTTCTCGCCTGGGAAACATGCAGAGAAGTCCAAGATAGTGTTTTTTAGACTGGCTGCCACGAGCTGAATCGAATGCAGCCAAGAGCGAGCGTCTAGGACTTACGGTTCAGGAGTTATTCACAGAAATATGGTTCTGAACATGCTGCCAATTGCTCGCCTGGGAAACATGCAGAGAAGTCCGAGATAGTGTTTTTTAGACTGGCTGCCACGAGCTGAATCGAATGCAGCCAAGAGCGAGCGTCTAGGACTTACGGTTCAGGAGTTATTCACAGAAACATGGTTCTGAACATGCTGCCAATTTCTCGCCTGGGAAACATGCAGAGGAAGTCCAAGATAGTGTTTTTTAGACTGGCTGCCACGAGCTGAATCGAATGCAGCCAAGAGCGAGCGTCTAGGACTTACGGTTCAGGAGTTATTCACAGAAACATGGTTCTTTTACTGCCAGCCGCGAAAGCGAAAATAACCAAGATCGAGCGTCTAGGATTTACTTGTCAATAACTCGCCTGGGAAACATCCAGAGAAGTCAAACACAGTGCTCCTATACTAATTGCGTGGCGCTGAGACGAATGCCGCCAAGATCGAGCGTCTAGGACTTACGGTTCAAGAATTAGCTTTAGAAACATTTGCCTTAGGAACATGCAGAGAAGTCCAAGATAGTGTTTTTTAGACTGGCTGCCACGAGCTGAATCGAATGCAGCCAAGAGCGAGCGTCTAGGACTTACGGTTCAGGAGTTATTCACAGAAACATGGTTCTGAACATGCTGCCAATTGCTCGCCTGGGAAACATGCAGAGAAGTCCAAGATAGAGTTTTTTAGACTGGCTGCCACGAGCTGAATCGAATGCAGCCAAGAGCGAGCGTCTAGGACTTACGGTTCAGGAGTTATTCACAGAAACATGGTTCTGAACATGCTGCCAATTGCTCGCCTGGGAAACATGCAGAGAAGTCCAAGATAGTGTTTTTTAGACTGGCTGCCACGAGCTGAATCGAATGCAGCCAAGAGCGAGCGTCTAGGACTTACGGTTCAGGAGTTATTCACAGAAACATGGTTCTTTTACTGCCAGCCGCGAAAGCGAAAATAACCAAGATCGAGCGTCTAGGATTTACTTGTCAATAACTCGCCTGGGAAAACATCCAGAGAAGTCAAACACAGTGCTCCTATACTAATTGCCAGGCGCTGAGACGAATGCCGCCAAGATCGAGCGTCTAGGACTTACGGTTCAGGAGTTATTCACAGAAACATGGTTCTGAACATGCTGCCAATTTCTCGCCTGGGAAACATGCAGAGAAGTCCAAGATAGTGTTTTTAGACTGGCTGCCACGAGCTGAATCGAATGCAGCCCAAGAGCGAGCGTCTAGGACTTACGGTTCAGGAGTTATTCACAGAAATATGGTTCTGAACATGCTGCCAATTGCTCGCCTGGGAAACATGCAGAGAAGTCCGAGATAGTGTTTTTTAGACTGGCTGCCACGAGCTGAATCGAATGCAGCCAAGAGCGAGCGTCTAGGACTTACGGTTCAGGAGTTATTCACAGAAACATGGTTCTGAACATGCTGCCAATTTCTCGCCTGGGAAACATGCAGAGAAGTCCAAGATAGTGTTTTTTTAGACTGGCTGCCACGAGCTGAATCGAATGCAGCCAAGAGCGAGCGTCTAGGACTTACGGTTCAGGAGTTATTCACAGAAACATGGTTCTTTTACTGCCAGCCGCGAAAGCGAAAATAACCAAGATCGAGCGTCTAGGATTTACTTGTCAATAACTCGCCTGGGAAACATCCAGAGAAGTCAAACACAGTGCTCCTATACTAATTGCGTGGCGCTGAGACGAATGCCGCCAAGATCGAGCGTCTAGGACTTACGGTTCAAGAATTAGCTTTAGAAACATTTGCCTTAGGAACATGCAGAGAAGTCCAAGATAGTGTTTTTTAGACTGGCTGCCACGAGCTGAATCGAATGCAGCCAAGAGCGAGCGTCTAGGACTTACGGTTCAGGAGTTATTCACAGAAACATGGTTCTGAACATGCTGCCAATTGCTCGCCTGGGAAACATGCAGAGAAGTCCAAGATAGAGTTTTTTAGACTGGCTGCCACGAGCTGAATCGAATGCAGCCAAGAGCGAGCGTCTAGGACTTACGGTTCAGGAGTTATTCACAGAAACATGGTTCTGAACATGCTGCCAATTGCTCGCCTGGGAAACATGCAGAGAAGTCCAAGATAGTGTTTTTTAGACTGGCTGCCACGAGCTGAATCGAATGCAGCCAAGAGCGAGCGTCTAGGACTTACGGTTCAGGAGTTATTCACAGAAACATGGTTCTGAACATGCTGCCAATTTCTCGCCTGGGAAACATGCAGAGAAGTCCAAGATAGTGTTTTTTAGACTGGCTGCCACGAGCTGAATCGAATGCAGCCAAGAGCGAGCGTCTAGGACTTACGGTTCAGGAGTTATTCACAGAAATATGGTTCTGAACATGCTGCCAATTGCTCGCCTGGGAAACATGCAGAGAAGTCCGAGATAGTGTTTTTTAGACTGGCTGCCACGAGCTGAATCGAATGCAGCCAAGAGCGAGCGTCTAGGACTTACGGTTCAGGAGTTATTCACAGAAACATGGTTCTGAACATGCTGCCAATTTCTCGCCTGGGAAACATGCAGAGAAGTCCAAGATAGTGTTTTTTAGACTGGCTGCCACGAGCTGAATCGAATGCAGCCAAGAGCGAGCGTCTAGGACTTACGGTTCAGGAGTTATTCACAGAAACATGGTTCTTTTACTGCCAGCCGCGAAAGCGAAAATAACCAAGATCGAGCGTCTAGGATTTACTTGTCAATAACTCGCCTGGGAAACATCCAGAGAAGTCAAACACAGTGCTCCTATACTAATTGCGTGGCGCTGAGACGAATGCCGCCAAGATCGAGCGTCTAGGACTTACGGTTCAAGAATTAGCTTTAGAAACATTTGCCTTAGGAACATGCAGAGAAGTCCAAGATAGTGTTTTTTAGACTGGCTGCCACGAGCTGAATCGAATGCAGCCAAGAGCGAGCGTCTAGGACTTACGGTTCAGGAGTTATTCACAGAAACATGGTTCTGAACATGCTGCCAATTGCTCGCCTAGGAAACATGCAGAGAAGTCCAAGATAGTGTTTTTTAGACTGGCTGCCACGAGCTGAATCGAATGCAGCCAAGAGCGAGCGTCTAGGACTTACGGTTCAGGAGTTATTCACAGAAACATGGTTCTGAACATGCTGCCAATTTCTCGCCTGGGAAACATGCAGAGAAGTCCAAGATAGTGTTTTTTAGACTGGCTGCCACGAGCTGAATCGAATGCAGCCAAGAGCGAGCGTCTAGGACTTACGGTTCAGGAGTTATTCACAGAAACATGGTTCTGAACATGCTGCCAATTGCTCGCCTGGGAAACATGCAGAGAAGTCCAAGATAGTGTTTTTTAGACTGGCTGCCACGAGCTGAATCGAATGCAGCCAAGAGCGAGCGTCTAGGACTTACGGTTCAGGAGTTATTCACAGAAACATGGTTCTGAACATGCTGCCAATTTCTCGCCTGGGAAACATGCAGAGAAGTCCAAGATAGTGTTTTTTAGACTGGCTGCCACGAGCTGAATCGAATGCAGCCAAGAGCGAGCGTCTAGGACTTACGGTTTCAGGAGTTATTCACAGAAATATGGTTCTGAACATGCTGCCAATTGCTCGCCTGGGAAACATGCAGAGAAGTCCGAGATAGTGTTTTTTAGACTGGCTGCCACGAGCTGAATCGAATGCAGCCAAGAGCGAGCGTCTAGGACTTACGGTTCAGGAGTTATTCACAGAAACATGGTTCTGAACATGCTGCCAATTTCTCGCCTGGGAAACATGCAGAGAAGTCCAAGATAGTGTTTTTAGACTGGCTGCCACGAGCTGAATCGAATGCAGCCAAGAGCGAGCGTCTAGGACTTACGGTTCAGGAGTTATTCACAGAAACATGGTTCTTTTACTGCCAGCCGCGAAAGCGAAAATAACCAAGATCGAGCGTCTAGGATTTACTTGTCAATAACTCGCCTGGGAAACATCCAGAGAAGTCAAACACAGTGCTCCTATACTAATTGCGTGGCGCTGAGACGAATGCCGCCAAGATCGAGCGTCTAGGACTTACGGTTCAAGAATTAGCTTTAGAAACATTTGCCTTAGGAACATGCAGAGAAGTCCAAGATAGTGTTTTTAGACTGGCTGCCACGAGCTGAATCGAATGCAGCCAAGAGCGAGCGTCTAGGACTTACGGTTCAGGAGTTATTCACAGAAACATGGTTCTGAACATGCTGCCAATTGCTCGCCTGGGAAACATGCAGAGAAGTCCAAGATAGTGTTTTTTAGACTGGCTGCCACGAGCTGAATCGAATGCAGCCAAGAGCGAGCGTCTAGGACTTACGGTTCAGGAGTTATTCACAGAAACATGGTTCTGAACATGCTGCCAATTGCTCGCCTGGGAAACATGCAGAGAAGTCCAAGATAGTGTTTTTTAGACTGGCTGCCACGAGCTGAATCGAATGCAGCCAAGAGCGAGCGTCTAGGACTTACGGTTCAGGAGTTATTCACAGAAACATGGTTCTGAACATGCTGCCAATTGCTCGCCTGGGAAACATGCAGAGAAGTCCAAGATAGTGTTTTTTAGACTGGCTGCCACGAGCTGAATCGAATGCAGCCAAGAGCGAGCGTCTAGGACTTACGGTTCAGGAGTTATTCACAGAAACATGGTTCTGAACATGCTGCCAATTTCTCGCCTGGGAAACATGCAGAGAAGTCCAAGATAGTGTTTTTTAGACTGGCTGCCACGAGCTGAATCGAATGCAGCCAAGAGCGAGCGTCTAGGACTTACGGTTCAGGAGTTATTCACAGAAACATGGTTCTGAACATGCTGCCAATTGCTCGCCTGGGAAACATGCAGAGAAGTCCAAGATAGTGTTTTTTAGACTGGCTGCCACGAGCTGAATCGAATGCAGCCAAGAGCGAGCGTCTAGGACTTACGGTTCAGGAGTTATTCACAGAAACATGGTTTTTTTTACTGCCAGCCGCGAAAGCGAAAATAACCAAGATCGAGCGTCTAGGATTTACTTGTCAATAACTCGCCTGGGAAACATCCAGAGAAGTCAAACACAGTGCTCCTATACTAATTGCCAGGCGCTGAGACGAATGCCGCCAAGATCGAGCGTCTAGGACTTACGGTTCAGGAGTTATTCACAGAAACATGGTTCTGAACATGCTGCCAATTGCTCGCCTGGGAAACATGCAGAGAAGTCCAAGATAGTGTTTTTTAGACTGGCTGCCACGAGCTGAATCGAATGCAGCCAAGAGCGAGCGTCTAGGACTTACGGTTCAGGAGTTATTCACAGAAACATGGTTCTGAACATGCTGCCAATTGCTCGCCTGGGAAACATGCAGAGAAGTCCAAGATAGTGTTTTTTAGACTGGCTGCCACGAGCTGAATCGAATGCAGCCAAGAGCGAGCGTCTAGGACTTACGGTTCAGGAGTTATTCACAGAAACATGGTTTTTTTACTGCCAGCCGCGAAAGCGAAAATAACCAAGATCGAGCGTCTAGGATTTACTTGTCAATAACTCGCCTGGGAAACATCCAGAGAAGTCAAACACAGTGCTCCTATACTAATTGCCAGGCGCTGAGACGAATTGCCGCCAAGATCGAGCGTCTAGGACTTACGGTTCAGGAGTTATTCACAGAAACATGGTTCTGAACATGCTGCCAATTTCTCGTCTGGGAAACATGCAGAGAAGTCCAAGATAGTGTTTTTTAGACTGGCTGCCACGAGCTGAATCGAATGCAGCCAAGAGCGAGCGTCTAGGACTTACGGTTCAGGAGTTATTCACAGAAACATGGTTCTGAACATGCTGCCAATTTCTCGCCTGGGAAACATGCAGAGAAGTCCAAGATAGTGTTTTTTAGACTGGCTGCCACGAGCTGAATCGAATGCAGCCAAGAGCGAGCGTCTAGGACTTACGGTTCAGGAGTTATTCACAGAAACATGGTTCTGAACATGCTGCCAATTGCTCGCCTGGGAAACATGCAGAGAAGTCCAAGATAGTGTTTTTTAGACTGGCTGCCACGAGCTGAATCGAATGCAGCCAAGAGCGAGCGTCTAGGACTTACGGTTCAGGAGTTATTCACAGAAACATGGTTTTTTTACTGCCAGCCGCGAAAGCGAAAATAACCAAGATCGAGCGTCTAGGATTTACTTGTCAATAACTCGCCTGGGAAACATCCAGAGAAGTCAAACACAGTGCTCCTATACTAATTGCCAGGCGCTGAGACGAATGCCGCCAAGATCGAGCGTCTAGGACTTACGGTTCAGGAGTTATTCACAGAAACATGGTTCTGAACATGCTGCCAATTGCTCGCCTGGGAAACATGCAGAGAAGTCCAAGATAGTGTTTTTTAGACTGGCTGCCACGAGCTGAATCGAATGCAGCCAAGAGCGAGCGTCTAGGACTTACGGTTCAGGAGTTATTCACAGAAACATGGTTCTGAACATGCTGCCAATTGCTCGCCTGGGAAACATGCAGAGAAGTCCAAGATAGTGTTTTTTAGACTGGCTGCCACGAGCTGAATCGAATGCAGCCAAGAGCGAGCGTCTAGGACTTACGGTTCAGGAGTTATTCACAGAAACATGGTTTTTTTACTGCCAGCCGCGAAAGCGAAAATAACCAAGATCGAGCGTCTAGGATTTACTTGTCAATAACTCGCCTGGGAAACATCCAGAGAAGTCAAACACAGTGCTCCTATACTAATTGCCAGGCGCTGAGACGAATGCCGCCAAGATCGAGCGTCTAGGACTTACGGTTCAGGAGTTATTCACAGAAACATGGTTCTGAACATGCTGCCAATTTCTCGTCTGGGAAACATGCAGAGAAGTCCAAGATAGTGTTTTTTAGACTGGCTGCCACGAGCTGAATCGAATGCAGCCAAGAGCGAGCGTCTAGGACTTACGGTTCAGGAGTTATTCACAGAAACATGGTTCTGAACATGCTGCCAATTTCTCGCCTGGGAAACATGCAGAGAAGTCCAAGATAGTGTTTTTTAGACTGGCTGCCACGAGCTGAATCGAATGCAGCCAAGAGCGAGCGTCTAGGACTTACGGTTCAGGAGTTATTCACAGAAACATGGTTTTTTTACTGCCAGCCGCGAAAGCGAAAATAACCAAGATCGAGCGTCTAGGATTTACTTGTCAATAACTCGCCTGGGAAACATCCAGAGAAGTCAAACACAGTGCTCCTATACTAATTGCCAGGCGCTGAGACGAATGCCGCCAAGATCGAGCGTCTAGGACTTACGGTTCAGGAGTTATTCACAGAAACATGGTTCTGAACATGCTGCCAATTTCTCGTCTGGGAAACATGCAGAGAAGTCCAAGATAGTGTTTTTTAGACTGGCTGCCACGAGCTGAATCGAATGCAGCCAAGAGCGAGCGTCTAGGACTTACGGTTCAGGAGTTATTCACAGAAACATGGTTCTGAACATGCTGCCAATTTCTCGCCTGGGAAACATGCAGAGAAGTCCAAGATAGTGTTTTTTAGACTGGCTGCCACGAGCTGAATCGAATGCAGCCAAGAGCGAGCGTTCTAGGACTTACGGTTCAGGAGTTATTCACAGAAACATGGTTCTGAACATGCTGCCAATTGCTCGCCTGGGAAACATGCAGAGAAGTCCAAGATAGTGTTTTTTAGACTGGCTGCCACGAGCTGAATCGAATGCAGCCAAGAGCGAGCGTCTAGGACTTACGGTTCAGGAGTTATTCACAGAAACATGGTTCTTTTACTGCCAGCCGCGAAAGCGAAAATAACCAAGATCGAGCGTCTAGGATTTACTTGTCAATAACTCGCCTGGGAAACATCCAGAGAAGTCAAACACAGTGCTCCTATACTAATTGCCAGGCGCTGAGGCGAATGCCGCCAAGATCGAGCGTCTAGGACTTACGGTTCAGGAGTTATTCACAGAAACATGGTTCTGAACATGCTGCCAATTTCTCGCCTGGGAAACATGCAGAGAAGTCCAAGATAGTGTTTTTTAGACTGGCTGCCACGAGCTGAATCGAATGCAGCCAAGAGCGAGCGTCTAGGACTTACGGTTCAGGAGTTATTCACAGAAATATGGTTCTGAACATGCTGCCAATTGCTCGCCTGGGAAACATGCAGAGAAGTCCGAGATAGTGTTTTTTAGACTGGCTGCCACGAGCTGAATCGAATGCAGCCAAGAGCGAGCGTCTAGGACTTACGGTTCAGGAGTTATTCACAGAAACATGGTTCTGAACATGCTGCCAATTTCTCGCCTGGGAAACATGCAGAGAAGTCCAAGATAGTGTTTTTTAGACTGGCTGCCACGAGCTGAATCGAATGCAGCCAAGAGCGAGCGTCTAGGACTTACGGTTCAGGAGTTATTCACAGAAACATGGTTCTTTTACTGCCAGCCGCGAAAGCGAAAATAACCAAGATCGAGCGTCTAGGATTTACTTGTCAATAACTCGCCTGGGAAACATCCAGAGAAGTCAAACACAGTGCTCCTATACTAATTGCGTGGCTCTGAGACGAATGCCGCCAAGATCGAGCGTCTAGGACTTACGGTTCAAGAATTAGCTTTAGAAACATTTGCCTTAGGAACATGCAGAGAAGTCCAAGATAGTGTTTTTTAGACTGGCTGCCACGAGCTGAATCGAATGCAGCCAAGAGCGAGCGTCTAGGACTTACGGTTCAGGAGTTATTCACAGAAACATGGTTCTGAACATGCTGCCAATTGCTCGCCTGGGAAACATGCAGAGAAGTCCAAGATAGAGTTTTTTAGACTGGCTGCCACGAGCTGAATCGAATGCAGCCAAGAGCGAGCGTCTAGGACTTACGGTTCAGGAGTTATTCACAGAAACATGGTTCTGAACATGCTGCCAATTGCTCGCCTGGGAAACATGCAGAGAAGTCCAAGATAGTGTTTTTTAGACTGGCTGCCACGAGCTGAATCGAATGCAGCCAAGAGCGAGCGTCTAGGACTTACGGTTCAGGAGTTATTCACAGAAACATGGTTCTTTTACTGCCAGCCGCGAAAGCGAAAATAACCAAGATCGAGCGTCTAGGATTTACTTGTCAATAACTCGCCTGGGAAACATCCAGAGAAGTCAAACACAGTGCTCCTATACTAATTGGCCTGGCGCTGAGACGAATGCCGCCAAGATCGAGCGTCTAGGACTTACGGTTCAAGAATTAGCTTTAGAAACATTTGCCTTAGGAACATGCAGAGAAGTCCAAGATAGTGTTTTTTTAGACTGGCTGCCACGAGCTGAATCGAATGCAGCCAAGAGCGAGCGTCTAGGACTTACGGTTCAGGAGTTATTCACAGAAACATGGTTCTGAACATGCTGCCAATTGCTCGCCTGGGAAACATGCAGAGAAGTCCAAGATAGTGTTTTTTTAGACTGGCTGCCACGAGCTGAATCGAATGCAGCCAAGAGCGAGCGTCTAGGACTTACGGTTCAGGAGTTATTCACAGAAACATGGTTCTGAACATGCTGCCAATTGCTCGCCTGGGAAACATGCAGAGAAGTCCAAGATAGTGTTTTTTAGACTGGCTGCCACGAGCTGAATCGAATGCAGCCAAGAGCGAGCGTCTAGGACTTACGGTTCAGGAGTTATTCACAGAAACATGGTTCTGAACATGCTGCCAATTTCTCGCCTGGGAAACATGCAGAGAAGTCCAAGATAGTGTTTTTTAGACTGGCTGCCACGAGCTGAATCGAATGCAGCCAAGAGCGAGCGTCTAGGACTTACGGTTCAGGAGTTATTCACAGAAACATGGTTCTGAACATGCTGCCAATTGCTCGCCTGGGAAACATGCAGAGAAGTCCAAGATAGTGTTTTTTAGACTGGCTGCCACGAGCTGAATCGAATGCAGCCAAGAGCGAGCGTCTAGGACTTACGGTTCAGGAGTTATTCACAGAAACATGGTTTTTTTTACTGCCAGCCGCGAAAGCGAAAATAACCAAGATCGAGCGTCTAGGATTTACTTGTCAATAACTCGCCTGGGAAACATCCAGAGAAGTCAAACACAGTGCTCCTATACTAATTGCCAGGCGCTGAGACGAATGCCGCCAAGATCGAGCGTCTAGGACTTACGGTTTCAGGAGTTATTCACAGAAACATGGTTCTGAACATGCTGCCAATTGCTCGCCTGGGAAACATGCAGAGAAGTCCAAGATAGTGTTTTTTAGACTGGCTGCCACGAGCTGAATCGAATGCAGCCAAGAGCGAGCGTCTAGGACTTACGGTTCAGGAGTTATTCACAGAAACATGGTTCTGAACATGCTGCCAATTGCTCGCCTGGGAAACATGCAGAGAAGTCCAAGATAGTGTTTTTTAGACTGGCTGCCACGAGCTGAATCGAATGCAGCCAAGAGCGAGCGTCTAGGACTTACGGTTCAGGAGTTATTCACAGAAACATGGTTCTTTTACTGCCAGCCGCGAAAGCGAAAATAACCAAGATCGAGCGTCTAGGATTTACTTGTCAATAACTCGCCTGGGAAACATCCAGAGAAGTCAAACACAGTGCTCCTATACTAATTGCCAGGCGCTGAGACGAATGCCGCCAAGATCGAGCGTCTAGGACTTACGGTTCAGGAGTTATTCACAGAAAACATGGTTCTGAACATGCTGCCAATTTCTCGCCTGGGAAACATGCAGAGAAGTCCAAGATAGTGTTTTTAGACTGGCTGCCACGAGCTGAATCGAATGCAGCCAAGAGCGAGCGTCTAGGACTTACGGTTCAGGAGTTATTCACAGAAACATGGTTCTGAACATGCTGCCAATTTCTCGCCTGGGAAACATGCAGAGAAGTCCAAGATAGTGTTTTTTAGACTGGCTGCCACGAGCTGAATCGAATGCAGCCAAGAGCGAGCGTCTAGGACTTACGGTTCAGGAGTTATTCACAGAAACATGGTTCTGAACATGCTGCCAATTGCTCGCCTGGGAAACATGCAGAGAAGTCCAAGATAGTGTTTTTTAGACTGGCTGCCACGAGCTGAATCGAATGCAGCCAAGAGCGAGCGTCTAGGACTTACGGTTCAGGAGTTATTCACAGAAACATGGTTTTTTTACTGCCAGCCGCGAAAGCGAAAATAACCAAGATCGAGCGTCTAGGATTTACTTGTCAATAACTCGCCTGGGAAACATCCAGAGAAGTCAAACACAGTGCTCCTATACTAATTGCCAGGCGCTGAGACGAATGCCGCCAAGATCGAGCGTCTAGGACTTACGGTTCAGGAGTTATTCACAGAAACATGGTTCTGAACATGCTGCCAATTGCTCGCCTGGGAAACATGCAGAGAAGTCCAAGATAGTGTTTTTTAGACTGGCTGCCACGAGCTGAATCGAATGCAGCCAAGAGCGAGCGTCTAGGACTTACGGTTCAGGAGTTATTCACAGAAACATGGTTCTGAACATGCTGCCAATTGCTCGCCTGGGAAACATGCAGAGAAGTCCAAGATAGTGTTTTTTAGACTGGCTGCCACGAGCTGAATCGAATGCAGCCAAGAGCGAGCGTCTAGGACTTACGGTTCAGGAGTTATTCACAGAAACATGGTTTTTTTACTGCCAGCCGCGAAAGCGAAAATAACCAAGATCGAGCGTCTAGGATTTACTTGTCAATAACTCGCCTGGGAAACATCCAGAGAAGTCAAACACAGTGCTCCTATACTAATTGCCAGGCGCTGAGACGAATGCCGCCAAGATCGAGCGTCTAGGACTTACGGTTCAGGAGTTATTCACAGAAACATGGTTCTGAACATGCTGCCAATTTCTCGTCTGGGAAACATGCAGAGAAGTCCAAGATAGTGTTTTTTAGACTGGCTGCCACGAGCTGAATCGAATGCAGCCAAGAGCGAGCGTCTAGGACTTACGGTTCAGGAGTTATTCACAGAAACATGGTTCTGAACATGCTGCCAATTTCTCGCCTGGGAAACATGCAGAGAAGTCCAAGATAGTGTTTTTTAGACTGGCTGCCACGAGCTGAATCGAATGCAGCCAAGAGCGAGCGTCTAGGACTTACGGTTCAGGAGTTATTCACAGAAACATGGTTTTTTTACTGCCAGCCGCGAAAGCGAAAATAACCAAGATCGAGCGTCTAGGATTTACTTGTCAATAACTCGCCTGGGAAACATCCAGAGAAGTCAAACACAGTGCTCCTATACTAATTGCCAGGCGCTGAGACGAATGCCGCCAAGATCGAGCGTCTAGGACTTACGGTTCAGGAGTTATTCACAGAAACATGGTTCTGAACATGCTGCCAATTTCTCGTCTGGGAAACATGCAGAGAAGTCCAAGATAGTGTTTTTTAGACTGGCTGCCACGAGCTGAATCGAATGCAGCCAAGAGCGAGCGTCTAGGACTTACGGTTCAGGAGTTATTCACAGAAACATGGTTCTGAACATGCTGCCAATTTCTCGCCTGGGAAACATGCAGAGAAGTCCAAGATAGTGTTTTTTAGACTGGCTGCCACGAGCTGAATCGAATGCAGCCAAGAGCGAGCGTCTAGGACTTACGGTTCAGGAGTTATTCACAGAAACATGGTTCTGAACATGCTGCCAATTGCTCGCCTGGGAAACATGCAGAGAAGTCCAAGATAGTGTTTTTTAGACTGGCTGCCACGAGCTGAATCGAATGCAGCCAAGAGCGAGCGTCTAGGACTTACGGTTCAGGAGTTATTCACAGAAACATGGTTCTTTTACTGCCAGCCGCGAAAGCGAAAATAACCAAGATCGAGCGTCTAGGATTTACTTGTCAATAACTCGCCTGGGAAACATCCAGAGAAGTCAAACACAGTGCTCCTATACTAATTGCCAGGCGCTGAGACGAATGCCGCCAAGATCGAGCGTCTAGGACTTACGGTTCAGGAGTTATTCACAGAAACATGGTTCTGAACATGCTGCCAATTTCTCGCCTGGGAAACATGCAGAGAAGTCCAAGATAGTGTTTTTTAGACTGGCTGCCACGAGCTGAATCGAATGCAGCCAAGAGCGAGCGTCTAGGACTTACGGTTCAGGAGTTATTCACAGAAATATGGTTCTGAACATGCTGCCAATTGCTCGCCTGGGAAACATGCAGAGAAGTCCGAGATAGTGTTTTTTAGACTGGCTGCCACGAGCTGAATCGAATGCAGCCAAGAGCGAGCGTCTAGGACTTACGGTTCAGGAGTTATTCACAGAAACATGGTTCTGAACATGCTGCCAATTTCTCGCCTGGGAAACATGCAGAGAAGTCCAAGATAGTGTTTTTTAGACTGGCTGCCACGAGCTGAATCGAATGCAGCCAAGAGCGAGCGTCTAGGACTTACGGTTCAGGAGTTATTCACAGAAACATGGTTCTTTTACTGCCAGCCGCGAAAGCGAAAATAACCAAGATCGAGCGTCTAGGATTTACTTGTCAATAACTCGCCTGGGAAACATCCAGAGAAGTCAAACACAGTGCTCCTATACTAATTGCGTGGCGCTGAGACGAATGCCGCCAAGATCGAGCGTCTAGGACTTACGGTTCAAGAATTAGCTTTAGAAACATTTGCCTTAGGAACATGCAGAGAAGTCCAAGATAGTGTTTTTTAGACTGGCTGCCACGAGCTGAATCGAATGCAGCCAAGAGCGAGCGTCTAGGACTTACGGTTCAGGAGTTATTCACAGAAACATGGTTCTGAACATGCTGCCAATTGCTCGCCTGGGAAACATGCAGAGAAGTCCAAGATAGAGTTTTTTAGACTGGCTGCCACGAGCTGAATCGAATGCAGCCAAGAGCGAGCGTCTAGGACTTACGGTTCAGGAGTTATTCACAGAAACATGGTTCTGAACATGCTGCCAATTGCTCGCCTGGGAAACATGCAGAGAAGTCCAAGATAGTGTTTTTTAGACTGGCTGCCACGAGCTGAATCGAATGCAGCCAAGAGCGAGCGTCTAGGACTTACGGTTCAGGAGTTATTCACAGAAACATGGTTCTTTTACTGCCAGCCGCGAAAGCGAAAATAACCAAGATCGAGCGTCTAGGATTTACTTGTCAATAACTCGCCTGGGAAACATCCAGAGAAGTCAAACACAGTGCTCCTATACTAATTGCCAGGCGCTGAGACGAATGCCGCCAAGATCGAGCGTCTAGGACTTACGGTTCAGGAGTTATTCACAGAAACATGGTTCTGAACATGCTGCCAATTTCTCGCCTGGGAAACATGCAGAGAAGTCCAAGATAGTGTTTTTTAGACTGGCTGCCACGAGCTGAATCGAATGCAGCCAAGAGCGAGCGTCTAGGACTTACGGTTCAGGAGTTATTCACAGAAATATGGTTCTGAACATGCTGCCAATTGCTCGCCTGGGAAACATGCAGAGAAGTCCGAGATAGTGTTTTTTAGACTGGCTGCCACGAGCTGAATCGAATGCAGCCAAGAGCGAGCGTCTAGGACTTACGGTTCAGGAGTTATTCACAGAAACATGGTTCTGAACATGCTGCCAATTTCTCGCCTGGGAAACATGCAGAGAAGTCCAAGATAGTGTTTTTTAGACTGGCTGCCACGAGCTGAATCGAATGCAGCCAAGAGCGAGCGTCTAGGACTTACGGTTCAGGAGTTATTCACAGAAACATGGTTCTTTTACTGCCAGCCGCGAAAGCGAAAATAACCAAGATCGAGCGTCTAGGATTTACTTGTCAATAACTCGCCTGGGAAACATCCAGAGAAGTCAAACACAGTGCTCCTATACTAATTGCGTGGCGCTGAGACGAATGCCGCCAAGATCGAGCGTCTAGGACTTACGGTTCAAGAATTAGCTTTAGAAACATTTGCCTTAGGAACATGCAGAGAAGTCCAAGATAGTGTTTTTTAGACTGGCTGCCACGAGCTGAATCGAATGCAGCCAAGAGCGAGCGTCTAGGACTTACGGTTCAGGAGTTATTCACAGAAACATGGTTCTGAACATGCTGCCAATTGCTCGCCTGGGAAACATGCAGAGAAGTCCAAGATAGAGTTTTTTAGACTGGCTGCCACGAGCTGAATCGAATGCAGCCAAGAGCGAGCGTCTAGGACTTACGGTTCAGGAGTTATTCACAGAAACATGGTTCTGAACATGCTGCCAATTGCTCGCCTGGGAAACATGCAGAGAAGTCCAAGATAGTGTTTTTTAGACTGGCTGCCACGAGCTGAATCGAATGCAGCCAAGAGCGAGCGTCTAGGACTTACGGTTCAGGAGTTATTCACAGAAACATGGTTCTGAACATGCTGCCAATTTCTCGCCTGGGAAACATGCAGAGAAGTCCAAGATAGTGTTTTTTAGACTGGCTGCCACGAGCTGAATCGAATGCAGCCAAGAGCGAGCGTCTAGGACTTACGGTTCAGGAGTTATTCACAGAAATATGGTTCTGAACATGCTGCCAATTGCTCGCCTGGGAAACATGCAGAGAAGTCCGAGATAGTGTTTTTTAGACTGGCTGCCACGAGCTGAATCGAATGCAGCCAAGAGCGAGCGTCTAGGACTTACGGTTCAGGAGTTATTCACAGAAACATGGTTCTGAACATGCTGCCAATTTCTCGCCTGGGAAACATGCAGAGAAGTCCAAGATAGTGTTTTTTAGACTGGCTGCCACGAGCTGAATCGAATGCAGCCAAGAGCGAGCGTCTAGGACTTACGGTTCAGGAGTTATTCACAGAAACATGGTTCTTTTACTGCCAGCCGCGAAAGCGAAAATAACCAAGATCGAGCGTCTAGGATTTACTTGTCAATAACTCGCCTGGGAAACATCCAGAGAAGTCAAACACAGTGCTCCTATACTAATTGCGTGGCGCTGAGACGAATGCCGCCAAGATCGAGCGTCTAGGACTTACGGTTCAAGAATTAGCTTTAGAAACATTTGCCTTAGGAACATGCAGAGAAGTCCAAGATAGTGTTTTTTAGACTGGCTGCCACGAGCTGAATCGAATGCAGCCAAGAGCGAGCGTCTAGGACTTACGGTTCAGGAGTTATTCACAGAAACATGGTTCTGAACATGCTGCCAATTGCTCGCCTAAGGAAACATGCAGAGAAGTCCAAGATAGTGTTTTTTAGACTGGCTGCCACGAGCTGAATCGAATGCAGCCAAGAGCGAGCGTCTAGGACTTACGGTTCAGGAGTTATTCACAGAAACATGGTTCTGAACATGCTGCCAATTTCTCGCCTGGGAAACATGCAGAGAAGTCCAAGATAGTGTTTTTTAGACTGGCTGCCACGAGCTGAATCGAATGCAGCCAAGAGCGAGCGTCTAGGACTTACGGTTCAGGAGTTATTCACAGAAACATGGTTCTGAACATGCTGCCAATTGCTCGCCTGGGAAACATGCAGAGAAGTCCAAGATAGTGTTTTTTAGACTGGCTGCCACGAGCTGAATCGAATGCAGCCAAGAGCGAGCGTCTAGGACTTACGGTTCAGGAGTTATTCACAGAAACATGGTTCTGAACATGCTGCCAATTTCTCGCCTGGGAAACATGCAGAGAAGTCCAAGATAGTGTTTTTTAGACTGGCTGCCACGAGCTGAATCGAATGCAGCCAAGAGCGAGCGTCTAGGACTTACGGTTCAGGAGTTATTCACAGAAATATGGTTCTGAACATGCTGCCAATTGCTCGCCTGGGAAACATGCAGAGAAGTCCGAGATAGTGTTTTTTAGACTGGCTGCCACGAGCTGAATCGAATGCAGCCAAGAGCGAGCGTCTAGGACTTACGGTTCAGGAGTTATTCACAGAAACATGGTTCTGAACATGCTGCCAATTTCTCGCCTGGGAAACATGCAGAGAAGTCCAAGATAGTGTTTTTTAGACTGGCTGCCACGAGCTGAATCGAATGCAGCCAAGAGCGAGCGTCTAGGACTTACGGTTCAGGAGTTATTCACAGAAACATGGTTCTTTTACTGCCAGCCGCGAAAGCGAAAATAACCAAGATCGAGCGTCTAGGATTTACTTGTCAATAACTCGCCTGGGAAACATCCAGAGAAGTCAAACACAGTGCTCCTATACTAATTGCGTGGCGCTGAGACGAATGCCGCCAAGATCGAGCGTCTAGGACTTACGGTTCAAGAATTAGCTTTAGAAACATTTGCCTTAGGAACATGCAGAGAAGTCCAAGATAGTGTTTTTTAGACTGGCTGCCACGAGCTGAATCGAATGCAGCCAAGAGCGAGCGTCTAGGACTTACGGTTCAGGAGTTATTCACAGAAACATGGTTCTGAACATGCTGCCAATTGCTCGCCTGGGAAACATGCAGAGAAGTCCAAGATAGTGTTTTTTAGACTGGCTGCCACGAGCTGAATCGAATGCAGCCAAGAGCGAGCGTCTAGGACTTACGGTTCAGGAGTTATTCACAGAAACATGGTTCTGAACATGCTGCCAATTGCTCGCCTGGGAAACATGCAGAGAAGTCCAAGATAGTGTTTTTTAGACTGGCTGCCACGAGCTGAATCGAATGCAGCCAAGAGCGAGCGTCTAGGACTTACGGTTCAGGAGTTATTCACAGAAACATGGTTCTGAACATGCTGCCAATTGCTCGCCTGGGAAACATGCAGAGAAGTCCAAGATAGTGTTTTTTAGACTGGCTGCCACGAGCTGAATCGAATGCAGCCAAGAGCGAGCGTCTAGGACTTACGGTTCAGGAGTTATTCACAGAAACATGGTTCTGAACATGCTGCCAATTTCTCGCCTGGGAAACATGCAGAGAAGTCCAAGATAGTGTTTTTTAGACTGGCTGCCACGAGCTGAATCGAATGCAGCCAAGAGCGAGCGTCTAGGACTTACGGTTCAGGAGTTATTCACAGAAACATGGTTCTGAACATGCTGCCAATTGCTCGCCTGGGAAACATGCAGAGAAGTCCAAGATAGTGTTTTTTAGACTGGCTGCCACGAGCTGAATCGAATGCAGCCAAGAGCGAGCGTCTAGGACTTACGGTTCAGGAGTTATTCACAGAAACATGGTTTTTTTACTGCCAGCCGCGAAAGCGAAAATAACCAAGATCGAGCGTCTAGGATTTACTTGTCAATAACTCGCCTGGGAAACATCCAGAGAAGTCAAACACAGTGCTCCTATACTAATTGCCAGGCGCTGAGACGAATGCCGCCAAGATCGAGCGTCTAGGACTTACGGTTCAGGAGTTATTCACAGAAACATGGTTCTGAACATGCTGCCAATTGCTCGCCTGGGAAACATGCAGAGAAGTCCAAGATAGTGTTTTTTAGACTGGCTGCCACGAGCTGAATCGAATGCAGCCAAGAGCGAGCGTCTAGGACTTACGGTTCAGGAGTTATTCACAGAAACATGGTTCTGAACATGCTGCCAATTGCTCGCCTGGGAAACATGCAGAGAAGTCCAAGATAGTGTTTTTTAGACTGGCTGCCACGAGCTGAATCGAATGCAGCCAAGAGCGAGCGTCTAGGACTTACGGTTCAGGAGTTATTCACAGAAACATGGTTTTTTTACTGCCAGCCGCGAAAGCGAAAATAACCAAGATCGAGCGTCTAGGATTTACTTGTCAATAACTCGCCTGGGAAACATCCAGAGAAGTCAAACACAGTGCTCCTATACTAATTGCCAGGCGCTGAGACGAATGCCGCCAAGATCGAGCGTCTAGGACTTACGGTTCAGGAGTTATTCACAGAAACATGGTTCTGAACATGCTGCCAATTTCTCGTCTGGGAAACATGCAGAGAAGTCCAAGATAGTGTTTTTTAGACTGGCTGCCACGAGCTGAATCGAATGCAGCCAAGAGCGAGCGTCTAGGACTTACGGTTCAGGAGTTATTCACAGAAACATGGTTCTGAACATGCTGCCAATTTCTCGCCTGGGAAACATGCAGAGAAGTCCAAGATAGTGTTTTTTAGACTGGCTGCCACGAGCTGAATCGAATGCAGCCAAGAGCGAGCGTCTAGGACTTACGGTTCAGGAGTTATTCACAGAAACATGGTTTTTTTACTGCCAGCCGCGAAAGCGAAAATAACCAAGATCGAGCGTCTAGGATTTACTTGTCAATAACTCGCCTGGGAAACATCCAGAGAAGTCAAACACAGTGCTCCTATACTAATTGCCAGGCGCTGAGACGAATGCCGCCAAGATCGAGCGTCTAGGACTTACGGTTCAGGAGTTATTCACAGAAACATGGTTCTGAACATGCTGCCAATTTCTCGTCTGGGAAACATGCAGAGAAGTCCAAGATAGTGTTTTTTAGACTGGCTGCCACGAGCTGAATCGAATGCAGCCAAGAGCGAGCGTCTAGGACTTACGGTTCAGGAGTTATTCACAGAAACATGGTTCTGAACATGCTGCCAATTTCTCGCCTGGGAAACATGCAGAGAAGTCCAAGATAGTGTTTTTTAGACTGGCTGCCACGAGCTGAATCGAATGCAGCCAAGAGCGAGCGTCTAGGACTTACGGTTCAGGAGTTATTCACAGAAACATGGTTCTGAACATGCTGCCAATTGCTCGCCTGGGAAACATGCAGAGAAGTCCAAGATAGTGTTTTTTAGACTGGCTGCCACGAGCTGAATCGAATGCAGCCAAGAGCGAGCGTCTAGGACTTACGGTTCAGGAGTTATTCACAGAAACATGGTTCTTTTACTGCCAGCCGCGAAAGCGAAAATAACCAAGATCGAGCGTCTAGGATTTACTTGTCAATAACTCGCCTGGGAAACATCCAGAGAAGTCAAACACAGTGCTCCTATACTAATTGCCAGGCGCTGAGACGAATGCCGCCAAGATCGAGCGTCTAGGACTTACGGTTCAGGAGTTATTCACAGAAACATGGTTCTGAACATGCTGCCAATTTCTCGCCTGGGAAACATGCAGAGAAGTCCAAGATAGTGTTTTTTAGACTGGCTGCCACGAGCTGAATCGAATGCAGCCAAGAGCGAGCGTCTAGGACTTACGGTTCAGGAGTTATTCACAGAAATATGGTTCTGAACATGCTGCCAATTGCTCGCCTGGGAAACATGCAGAGAAGTCCGAGATAGTGTTTTTTAGACTGGCTGCCACGAGCTGAATCGAATGCAGCCAAGAGCGAGCGTCTAGGACTTACGGTTCAGGAGTTATTCACAGAAACATGGTTCTGAACATGCTGCCAATTTCTCGCCTGGGAAACATGCAGAGAAGTCCAAGATAGTGTTTTTTAGACTGGCTGCCACGAGCTGAATCGAATGCAGCCAAGAGCGAGCGTCTAGGACTTACGGTTCAGGAGTTATTCACAGAAACATGGTTCTTTTACTGCCAGCCGCGAAAGCGAAAATAACCAAGATCGAGCGTCTAGGATTTACTTGTCAATAACTCGCCTGGGAAACATCCAGAGAAGTCAAACACAGTGCTCCTATACTAATTGCGTGGCGCTGAGACGAATGCCGCCAAGATCGAGCGTCTAGGACTTACGGTTCAAGAATTAGCTTTAGAAACATTTGCCTTAGGAACATGCAGAGAAGTCCAAGATAGTGTTTTTTAGACTGGCTGCCACGAGCTGAATCGAATGCAGCCAAGAGCGAGCGTCTAGGACTTACGGTTCAGGAGTTATTCACAGAAACATGGTTCTGAACATGCTGCCAATTGCTCGCCTGGGAAACATGCAGAGAAGTCCAAGATAGAGTTTTTTAGACTGGCTGCCACGAGCTGAATCGAATGCAGCCAAGAGCGAGCGTCTAGGACTTACGGTTCAGGAGTTATTCACAGAAACATGGTTCTGAACATGCTGCCAATTGCTCGCCTGGGAAACATGCAGAGAAGTCCAAGATAGTGTTTTTTAGACTGGCTGCCACGAGCTGAATCGAATGCAGCCAAGAGCGAGCGTCTAGGACTTACGGTTCAGGAGTTATTCACAGAAACATGGTTCTTTTACTGCCAGCCGCGAAAGCGAAAATAACCAAGATCGAGCGTCTAGGATTTACTTGTCAATAACTCGCCTGGGAAACATCCAGAGAAGTCAAACACAGTGCTCCTATACTAATTGCCAGGCGCTGAGACGAATGCCGCCAAGATCGAGCGTCTAGGACTTACGGTTCAGGAGTTATTCACAGAAACATGGTTCTGAACATGCTGCCAATTTCTCGCCTGGGAAACATGCAGAGAAGTCCAAGATAGTGTTTTTTAGACTGGCTGCCACGAGCTGAATCGAATGCAGCCAAGAGCGAGCGTCTAGGACTTACGGTTCAGGAGTTATTCACAGAAATATGGTTCTGAACATGCTGCCAATTGCTCGCCTGGGAAACATGCAGAGAAGTCCGAGATAGTGTTTTTTAGACTGGCTGCCACAAGCTGAATCGAATGCAGCCAAGAGCGAGCGTCTAGGACTTACGGTTCAGGAGTTATTCACAGAAACATGGTTCTGAACATGCTGCCAATTTCTCGCCTGGGAAACATGCAGAGAAGTCCAAGATAGTGTTTTTTAGACTGGCTGCCACGAGCTGAATCGAATGCAGCCAAGAGCGAGCGTCTAGGACTTACGGTTCAGGAGTTATTCACAGAAACATGGTTCTTTTACTGCCAGCCGCGAAAGCGAAAATAACCAAGATCGAGCGTCTAGGATTTACTTGTCAATAACTCGCCTGGGAAACATCCAGAGAAGTCAAACACAGTGCTCCTATACTAATTGCGTGGCGCTGAGACGAATGCCGCCAAGATCGAGCGTCTAGGACTTACGGTTCAAGAATTAGCTTTAGAAACATTTGCCTTAGGAACATGCAGAGAAGTCCAAGATAGTGTTTTTTAGACTGGCTGCCACGAGCTGAATCGAATGCAGCCAAGAGCGAGCGTCTAGGACTTACGGTTCAGGAGTTATTCACAGAAACATGGTTCTGAACATGCTGCCAATTGCTCGCCTGGGAAACATGCAGAGAAGTCCAAGATAGTGTTTTTTAGACTGGCTGCCACGAGCTGAATCGAATGCAGCCAAGAGCGAGCGTCTAGGACTTACGGTTCAGGAGTTATTCACAGAAACATGGTTCTGAACATGCTGCCAATTTCTCGCCTGGGAAACATGCAGAGAAGTCCAAGATAGTGTTTTTTAGACTGGCTGCCACGAGCTGAATCGAATGCAGCCAAGAGCGAGCGTCTAGGACTTACGGTTCAGGAGTTATTCACAGAAACATGGTTCTGAACATGCTGCCAATTGCTCGCCTGGGAAACATGCAGAGAAGTCCAAGATAGTGTTTTTTAGACTGGCTGCCACGAGCTGAATCGAATGCAGCCAAGAGCGAGCGTCTAGGACTTACGGTTCAGGAGTTATTCACAGAAACATGGTTCTGAACATGCTGCCAATTTCTCGCCTGGGAAACATGCAGAGAAGTCCAAGATAGTGTTTTTTAGACTGGCTGCCACGAGCTGAATCGAATGCAGCCAAGAGCGAGCGTCTAGGACTTACGGTTCAGGAGTTATTCACAGAAATATGGTTCTGAACATGCTGCCAATTGCTCGCCTGGGAAACATGCAGAGAAGTCCGAGATAGTGTTTTTTAGACTGGCTGCCACGAGCTGAATCGAATGCAGCCAAGAGCGAGCGTCTAGGACTTACGGTTCAGGAGTTATTCACAGAAACATGGTTCTGAACATGCTGCCAATTTCTCGCCTGGGAAACATGCAGAGAAGTCCAAGATAGTGTTTTTTAGACTGGCTGCCACGAGCTGAATCGAATGCAGCCAAGAGCGAGCGTCTAGGACTTACGGTTCAGGAGTTATTCACAGAAACATGGTTCTTTTACTGCCAGCCGCGAAAGCGAAAATAACCAAGATCGAGCGTCTAGGATTTACTTGTCAATAACTCGCCTGGGAAACATCCAGAGAAGTCAAACACAGTGCTCCTATACTAATTGCGTGGCGCTGAGACGAATGCCGCCAAGATCGAGCGTCTAGGACTTACGGTTCAAGAATTAGCTTTAGAAACATTTGCCTTAGGAACATGCAGAGAAGTCCAAGATAGTGTTTTTTAGACTGGCTGCCACGAGCTGAATCGAATGCAGCCAAGAGCGAGCGTCTAGGACTTACGGTTCAGGAGTTATTCACAGAAACATGGTTCTGAACATGCTGCCAATTGCTCGCCTGGGAAACATGCAGAGAAGTCCAAGATAGTGTTTTTTAGACTGGCTGCCACGAGCTGAATCGAATGCAGCCAAGAGCGAGCGTCTAGGACTTACGGTTCAGGAGTTATTCACAGAAACATGGTTCTGAACATGCTGCCAATTGCTCGCCTGGGAAACATGCAGAGAAGTCCAAGATAGTGTTTTTTAGACTGGCTGCCACGAGCTGAATCGAATGCAGCCAAGAGCGAGCGTCTAGGACTTACGGTTCAGGAGTTATTCACAGAAACATGGTTCTGAACATGCTGCCAATTGCTCGCCTGGGAAACATGCAGAGAAGTCCAAGATAGTGTTTTTTAGACTGGCTGCCACGAGCTGAATCGAATGCAGCCAAGAGCGAGCGTCTAGGACTTACGGTTCAGGAGTTATTCACAGAAACATGGTTCTGAACATGCTGCCAATTTCTCGCCTGGGAAACATGCAGAGAAGTCCAAGATAGTGTTTTTTAGACTGGCTGCCACGAGCTGAATCGAATGCAGCCAAGAGCGAGCGTCTAGGACTTACGGTTCAGGAGTTATTCACAGAAACATGGTTCTGAACATGCTGCCAATTGCTCGCCTGGGAAACATGCAGAGAAGTCCAAGATAGTGTTTTTTAGACTGGCTGCCACGAGCTGAATCGAATGCAGCCAAGAGCGAGCGTCTAGGACTTACGGTTCAGGAGTTATTCACAGAAACATGGTTTTTTTACTGCCAGCCGCGAAAGCGAAAATAACCAAGATCGAGCGTCTAGGATTTACTTGTCAATAACTCGCCTGGGAAACATCCAGAGAAGTCAAACACAGTGCTCCTATACTAATTGCCAGGCGCTGAGACGAATGCCGCCAAGATCGAGCGTCTAGGACTTACGGTTCAGGAGTTATTCACAGAAACATGGTTCTGAACATGCTGCCAATTTCTCGCCTGGGAAACATGCAGAGAAGTCCAAGATAGTGTTTTTTAGACTGGCTGCCACGAGCTGAATCGAATGCAGCCAAGAGCGAGCGTCTAGGACTTACGGTTCAGGAGTTATTCACAGAAATATGGTTCTGAACATGCTGCCAATTGCTCGCCTGGGAAACATGCAGAGAAGTCCGAGATAGTGTTTTTTAGACTGGCTGCCACGAGCTGAATCGAATGCAGCCAAGAGCGAGCGTCTAGGACTTACGGTTCAGGAGTTATTCACAGAAACATGGTTCTTTTACTGCCAGCCGCGAAAGCGAAAATAACCAAGATCGAGCGTCTAGGATTTACTTGTCAATAACTCGCCTGGGAAACATCCAGAGAAGTCAAACACAGTGCTCCTATACTAATTGCGTGGCGCTGAGACGAATGCCGCCAAGATCGAGCGTCTAGGACTTACGGTTCAAGAATTAGCTTTAGAAACATTTGCCTTAGGAACATGCAGAGAAGTCCAAGATAGTGTTTTTTAGACTGGCTGCCACGAGCTGAATCGAATGCAGCCAAGAGCGAGCGTCTAGGACTTACGGTTCAGGAGTTATTCACAGAAACATGGTTCTGAACATGCTGCCAATTGCTCGCCTGGGAAACATGCAGAGAAGTCCAAGATAGTGTTTTTTAGACTGGCTGCCACGAGCTGAATCGAATGCAGCCAAGAGCGAGCGTCTAGGACTTACGGTTCAGGAGTTATTCACAGAAACATGGTTCTGAACATGCTGCCAATTGCTCGCCTGGGAAACATGCAGAGAAGTCCAAGATAGTGTTTTTTAGACTGGCTGCCACGAGCTGAATCGAATGCAGCCAAGAGCGAGCGTCTAGGACTTACGGTTCAGGAGTTATTCACAGAAACATGGTTCTGAACATGCTGCCAATTGCTCGCCTGGGAAACAAGCAGAGAAGTCCAAGATAGTGTTTTTTAGACTGGCTGCCACGAGCTGAATCGAATGCAGCCAAGAGCGAGCGTCTAGGACTTACGGTTCAGGAGTTATTCACAGAAACATGGTTCTTTTACTGCCAGCCGCGAAAGCGAAAATAACCAAGATCGAGCGTCTAGGATTTACTTGTCAATAACTCGCCTGGGAAACATCCAGAGAAGTCAAACACAGTGCTCCTATACTAATTGCCAGGCGCTGAGACGAATGCCGCCAAGATCGAGCGTCTAGGACTTACGGTTCAGGAGTTATTCACAGAAACATGGTTCTGAACATGCTGCCAATTTCTCGCCTGGGAAACATGCAGAGAAGTCCAAGATAGTGTTTTTTAGACTGGCTGCCACGAGCTGAATCGAATGCAGCCAAGAGCGAGCGTCTAGGACTTACGGTTCAGGAGTTATTCACAGAAATATGGTTCTGAACATGCTGCCAATTGCTCGCCTGGGAAACATGCAGAGAAGTCCGAGATAGTGTTTTTTAGACTGGCTGCCACGAGCTGAATCGAATGCAGCCAAGAGCGAGCGTCTAGGACTTACGGTTCAGGAGTTATTCACAGAAACATGGTTCTGAACATGCTGCCAATTTCTCGCCTGGGAAACATGCAGAGAAGTCCAAGATAGTGTTTTTTAGACTGGCTGCCACGAGCTGAATCGAATGCAGCCAAGAGCGAGCGTCTAGGACTTACGGTTCAGGAGTTATTCACAGAAACATGGTTCTTTTACTGCCAGCCGCGAAAGCGAAAATAACCAAGATCGAGCGTCTAGGATTTACTTGTCAATAACTCGCCTGGGAAACATCCAGAGAAGTCAAACACAGTGCTCCTATACTAATTGCGTGGCGCTGAGACGAATGCCGCCAAGATCGAGCGTCTAGGACTTACGGTTCAAGAATTAGCTTTAGAAACATTTGCCTTAGGAACATGCAGAGAAGTCCAAGATAGTGTTTTTTAGACTGGCTGCCACGAGCTGAATCGAATGCAGCCAAGAGCGAGCGTCTAGGACTTACGGTTCAGGAGTTATTCACAGAAACATGGTTCTGAACATGCTGCCAATTGCTCGCCTGGGAAACATGCAGAGAAGTCCAAGATAGAGTTTTTTAGACTGGCTGCCACGAGCTGAATCGAATGCAGCCAAGAGCGAGCGTCTAGGACTTACGGTTCAGGAGTTATTCACAGAAACATGGTTCTGAACATGCTGCCAATTGCTCGCCTGGGAAACATGCAGAGAAGTCCAAGATAGTGTTTTTTAGACTGGCTGCCACGAGCTGAATCGAATGCAGCCAAGAGCGAGCGTCTAGGACTTACGGTTCAGGAGTTATTCACAGAAACATGGTTCTGAACATGCTGCCAATTTCTCGCCTGGGAAACATGCAGAGAAGTCCAAGATAGTGTTTTTTAGACTGGCTGCCACGAGCTGAATCGAATGCAGCCAAGAGCGAGCGTCTAGGACTTACGGTTCAGGAGTTATTCACAGAAATATGGTTCTGAACATGCTGCCAATTGCTCGCCTGGGAAACATGCAGAGAAGTCCGAGATAGTGTTTTTTAGACTGGCTGCCACGAGCTGAATCGAATGCAGCCAAGAGCGAGCGTCTAGGACTTACGGTTCAGGAGTTATTCACAGAAACATGGTTCTTTTACTGCCAGCCGCGAAAGCGAAAATAACCAAGATCGAGCGTCTAGGATTTACTTGTCAATAACTCGCCTGGGAAACATCCAGAGAAGTCAAACACAGTGCTCCTATACTAATTGCGTGGCGCTGAGACGAATGCCGCCAAGATCGAGCGTCTAGGACTTACGGTTCAAGAATTAGCTTTAGAAACATTTGCCTTAGGAACATGCAGAGAAGTCCAAGATAGTGTTTTTTAGACTGGCTGCCACGAGCTGAATCGAATGCAGCCAAGAGCGAGCGTCTAGGACTTACGGTTCAGGAGTTATTCACAGAAACATGGTTCTGAACATGCTGCCAATTGCTCGCCTGGGAAACATGCAGAGAAGTCCAAGATAGTGTTTTTTAGACTGGCTGCCACGAGCTGAATCGAATGCAGCCAAGAGCGAGCGTCTAGGACTTACGGTTCAGGAGTTATTCACAGAAACATGGTTCTGAACATGCTGCCAATTGCTCGCCTGGGAAACATGCAGAGAAGTCCAAGATAGTGTTTTTTAGACTGGCTGCCACGAGCTGAATCGAATGCAGCCAAGAGCGAGCGTCTAGGACTTACGGTTCAGGAGTTATTCACAGAAACATGGTTCTGAACATGCTGCCAATTGCTCGCCTGGGAAACAAGCAGAGAAGTCCAAGATAGTGTTTTTTAGACTGGCTGCCACGAGCTGAATCGAATGCAGCCAAGAGCGAGCGTCTAGGACTTACGGTTCAGGAGTTATTCACAGAAACATGGTTCTTTTACTGCCAGCCGCGAAAGCGAAAATAACCAAGATCGAGCGTCTAGGATTTACTTGTCAATAACTCGCCTGGGAAACATCCAGAGAAGTCAAACACAGTGCTCCTATACTAATTGCCTGGCGCTGAGACGAATGCCGCCAAGATCGAGCGTCTAGGACTTACGGTTCAAGAATTAGCTTTAGAAACATTTGCCTTAGGAACATGCAGAGAAGTCCAAGATAGTGTTTTTTAGACTGGCTGCCACGAGCTGAATCGAATGCAGCCAAGAGCGAGCGTCTAGGACTTACGGTTCAGGAGTTATTCACAGAAACATGGTTCTGAACATGCTGCCAATTGCTCGCCTGGGAAACATGCAGAGAAGTCCAAGATAGTGTTTTTTAGACTGGCTGCCACGAGCTGAATCGAATGCAGCCAAGAGCGAGCGTCTAGGACTTACGGTTCAGGAGTTATTCACAGAAACATGGTTCTGAACATGCTGCCAATTGCTCGCCTGGGAAACATGCAGAGAAGTCCAAGATAGTGTTTTTTAGACTGGCTGCCACGAGCTGAATCGAATGCAGCCAAGAGCGAGCGTCTAGGACTTACGGTTC